>NC_037677.1:71555587-71673013 GCF_003255815.1 Theropithecus gelada | reverse complement strand
TTTTTTTTTTTTTTTTTTTTTTTTTTTTTTTTTGAGACGGAGTTTCGCTCTGTCGCCCAGGCTGGAGTGCAGTGGCCAGATCTCAGCTCACTACAAGCTCCGCCTCCCGGGTTCACGCCATTCTCCTGCCTCAGCCTCCCGAGTAGCTGGGACTACAGGCGCCCGCCACCTTGCCCGGCTAGTTTTTTTGTACTTTTTAGTAGAGACGGGGTTTCACCATATTAACCAGGATGGTCTCGATCTCCTGACCTCGTGATCCGCCCGTCTCGGCCTCCCAAAGTGCTGGGATTACAGGCTTGAGCCACCGCGCCCGGCCATCTATTGCATTTTTTTCTCTTGGTTTTCAGTAACAAAGTCCTGACTTTCAGCATGTCTAGAATTTTTTTTAATCAAATGCTGATCACTGCATATAAGAATTATATAGGCTCCACATGACTTTTTCTTTCTCCCCAGTGTGTTCACCCTTTCCACTACTGGGCAAACGAAATTAAGACTGATTATTTAAAGTAATGAGGGTTTGAACTGAGTTGAGGCTGATATTCAGTTTTGATAAGACTCAGTCTACCTCCGATTTGGTCCTGCTATTAAGATATTGTTTCTTAGGGTTTTCAGCTGAAGGCTTGCTATGTTCACTGGGCTCTCTCTCTCTCTGGCAGAATCTAATCTTGATCTCATTAGCATTATCAAACAGTAAAAAAACTCTTCTGATATTCAGGTTTTGGGCTTAGCTTGCAAGTTCTAAAATTTACTCTTATTTCTCTAGTATCATAAGTACAGGAAGAGCATGCTACCTTGTGTTTCATATATTTTCTGTTTAACTTTTCAATCTCCTGCCCTCACATTTTCTGAAATTGGCAAAAGTGTTGAGGGATTGTGTGTTTGAGGTTCCTCATCTTCAATTCTCTACAGACCCTCAAGACCACTAAAATCTTTGCTGGTATTTATTTCTAACAGCAGTCTAGGAAAACCTTAAATTGCCAGTTTCTTAAAATTTGCAAATGCCCCCAGGGAAAAGTGACTGCCTGGTACCAACTCACCTTTCTGAGGTTCTTTCCTGTTTAGAAAATTAGCCATTCTCATCCTCTTTGGTTCAACAGCTATCTGATGTTTTTGAGAGTTAATCTGTATTTTATTCAGTGTTTATAGTGTTCTTGAAGGAAGCATTGGTCAGCCACAAATTATTCCCCTTCTACTCAGAGCTGGATGTTCCTATCTTTATTCTTGGATTGACACTTCAATCACATAATTTCCCTGGTTTTTCATTGAGATTTCACCTTTGCATTCTATTTCTTAGCTTGCCCTCTGCTCTGAGCTGTGCAAATCTCTTGATTCCTCCCTCAGCACAGGTCCTTACACAGGTCAAGTGTCTTAGGCTTCTACCTGGTCAGATAAAATATTACCAGAAAAAAACAACTATGAAACTAAAACTCAGCATAAGCTGAACACAAAGAAAGCTAAATGCAAGAAACAACTTGGTAAAAGAGTGATTTGTACCCAAGTTAATGTCCTCCTAACAAAAGAAAGAGAAGTACTTTCTCTAGGTATTCATTCTCTGAAGAATGCTTTTCATATGAAATGTTCCCATGTTTTCCTAATACTGAATCCCAAAACCAAATGTCTGATATCTCGAATGGATAGCCTATTATTTCGAATGTCTTGAGGAGAGAAAATGAGAAAAAAAATGGATGGATTAAAGATGTTTGAAAAGTCATGGATCCTTTGCAGCTCAAAATAAACTTTTTCTCTTTATGTTGAACCTTATTGGGGTGGAGATATATAATTGTAGAACATGAAGTTACAGGTTGAGCCTCCTTTTTCGGAAATGCTTGAGACTAGAAGTGTTTTGTATTTTTTTTTTTTTTTTTACATTTTAGAATATTTGCATTATACTTAGTAGTTGGGCATCCCCAATCAGAAAGCTTGAAATCCAAAATACTCCAGTGAACATTTCATTTGAGTGTCATGTTGGCACTCAAGAAGTTTTAGATTTTTGAGTATTGCAGATTTTGGTATTTTGGATTTGGGATGCTTAACCATTATTACTATAATTTAATGTACTTCTCCAAACCAATTAAAGAGCCCTTGAAGGCATGTTTCTCAGTAATTCAATAACCCAGAGAATTTCAGATTACTTGAGGTCAAATAGACCTATTTTGTTAGCGTAAGACTTACTGGAAATAATATTAAAATATGTATTTCTTTTCAAGAGAAATAACCTCAGGAAGTGTACTTACTTTGTTTACCAATGACCACTTGTGTTGTTTCCTAAAAATTTCCAACATTGGTCCTCAACGACTTGAATGTACTTGAACTAAACATGTGATTGTTTCTCCTTCCTTTGCGTCATTATAATGTTTGCTCCTGCATCAGCCTAATGCTGATTATTAGTGTGCATCTTGTCTGAAGTGTTTGGAGTAGACTACTTTAGTACTTTGTGCCGTAGTAGTCATTTTTTTAAAATACCGGTAATGATCCCAGTGAATAAAACATTTAATAGTCTTTCGTAAATAGAACCTGCTATAAAAATGAACAAAATGTCCATTCTCATCAATTTGCTAATGCCATCTTTGGTTCAACTACAGTTCATGCCTGCAGGCTTTACCGCTAAAGGGTTGGCATAGAAAATGAGAAGAAATGAAAATCAACTCATCTAAATAAAAACACTGGGACACTTGCTAATATTCCTCAGATCTCTTTCTCCAACTCAAGCTAGATGTGATTCAACATCCACAACTCAAATTTTGTTGTTTTATTTTTGCCTTAGAAATGAACAGAACTTAGAGATCTTTCATCTCCTGTCTTTTGTTTTAATACTTGGAGAAACTAAACCATGTTTAATAGAATGACATTCCAGGAATCACCTAGAGAGTGGCACGGAATACAGACCGAGTCTCTTAATTTTCTCAAACTTCAAGCTCCTTGACAGCAAGTAACAAATTTACTTTTCTTAAAAAGACTGACTTTTTGCGTGAAAGGGAAAGGGATATATATGAAAAAGAAAATATGTATGTATTTACAAAAGGAAGCAATGAAGTGATAAACTAAAACCTAATAAAAATAGTTAATTCTAAAGGGAGTGAGAGAACAGGAAGGAGGGGACAGGAATGGAACTAAGACCTCGAATTACCTTGTTTTATGATTTTCATTTTGGACATAATAAACAATTTAAATGTAGAAAAATTGAAAAGGTAGAAAATAATGACAAAAATGTACAAACAACTAAAGGAATAAAAAATAGAATCTAATGTATTCACTATCAGTATAATTTTAAGTGGTCTATCTTATAGAATTGATATTTGAACATCAAAATGAAAGTCTCAACTCTGGTCAGTATTTCTTTTTTTGACAGAAAAAAGCACATACATTTTGTCAATATTTGTATGGTTTGGGGCTCACAAAAAAGTAGGCTGGTTAGAATTGAATAAGTTAGACTCAGGGGCTTATTTACCCTTCTAATGGAGAAAAACAGTTTGGAGTTGTTAAACAAAGTTTATGGGAGGCCATTGTGTGAAATGACCAAACCAGAATGGAGTTTCTGGAGCTAGGTGCCACATACTCTATCTTTAAAATGACACAGTTTTCCAAAAAAGAAGTGATGTATAACAACCAATCAGAAGGGGTGCCTGAGGCAGCATAAGGATATCTCCTCTCTGTTATAGCTTTAGGGAAATTAACTTTGAAGTGATTCTAGAAAAAGTCAATTAGATGTTTATAATAAATTTTTTTGTAATAAAAAAATCAGGCTTCAAGTGATTAGGAAGTATGAAAATATGTGGGTGAAGTAATGGAAGATAAGGGCTATTTTTATTAAAGTCTGTTTAAGCATATTCATCTTGGTATTGGCTCTGTCTTCGATAAGAATAAGAATAGTAGCTCTTCTCTCCCTAGTATAAAAGGGGCACCTTCCTCAAAGGGCAATCCATACCTTGCTTTTATGCAGATAAAGCCTAGAAGAGTAGAGAGCTATTCCTGCATCTATTGAGTCTCAATTGCCTTTAGCTCAAAATGATCCTTATGCCAGTGTGGTATAATTTTGGAATGATTTATTCTGAACTCTTTTAGCACAAGCTCAGATAGGCAATAGAAACAAAGAACTTTAAGCAAATAGCCAACAATCTTACTAATATTATACATGTCTGATGAACATTGTAAATATACTCTGGAAATTTATTGCCAATATCAACATTGACTTCAAGGTTGCTTTCCTTAATGTGGTCAATATTTCTAATGAAAGGAAATCTAAAAGTAAATGTGCGCATTCTGCTTTGATACAGTCTACTCCTGAAGATAGTGTAACATATGTTACATGGCCAATCTCCAGACCATGTTACTTTTAAAGATGGTACTACATACTGGCTTTGATTTGGAGGCTGTACAGTTGGATTAATTTTACTATGTTTGCAAACTTAGACAAGTTACTTAACTTCTCTGAGCTTCCATTTGCATATGTAAAAACTACACATAATGACATTTGTCAGTCTAAAAGGAAGAGGCTGAGGCAAGATATATACTTTAAAGAGTTTCCTTGAGCCAAAGTGAGGACAGTTATCTGGAAGACTCAGATCCAAGTAACCTTGAATATGAGCTCCATTTGGCTTTTGTTACAAGCAGGTTTTTAAAGGAAAATAATAAGAAAAAGAAAGGACGGGGTGGGCTTGTACAAAGTCGTTTGTCAGGAATTCTCATTGGTTAACAGAGATACCACTGATTAGTGATTGGGTGCACATTGTTAAGCTATTGAGCGTGGATTTTAGTGTCTGATGTGACATTGTTCAGTTGATTTATAGCTATTTGTAGCAACAGCAAGCAATTTCGAAAGATTAATACATAGCTCAAAGTGGGGAGTAGGGTTTTTCTTATATTATTTATTGCTGTTTTTAGATGAACAAAAGGTCGGAATGTTAAGGTAGTCAAGTTCATCAATAGTCTTTTCCTTTATGTTTAGTGCTTTTTTGTTTTATTTCCTACCCAAGGTCATGGAAATATCCTCATATATTAATTAATGTTTTATCATTGAGTATGATCATTATTGTAGGTTTTTGGTATGTACACTTTTTAGGATATTATAGTTCCTATCAATTCCTGGTTTGCTAAGACACATCACAAAAATGTATAAATTTTAAGAGATGTTTTCTCCTTTATCAAATGAGATTTTGCTTTATATTTCTCCTTTAAAATCTTAATGTAGTAGATTACGTTAACTTATTTTATAACATTAAATAAACCTGAGCTCTTTGAATAAGTCATACTTGGTCATTACATGTTATTTTTATATACATTATTGCATTTAGGTTGAAATTAATTGGTCTGCAATTTTCCTTTTTTTGTATTGACATTGTCTTATTTGGATACCAAAGTTAGACTAGAATTTACTATTTTTGAAACAGTTTGTGCGAATTTGAAACTAACTCGTAATAAATATTTGTTAGAACATGCTTGTAAAAACATTTGGGATTTTGTTTCCTTTGAACCGGTGATTTAATTTTTTTGTTGTTGTTCAGTTTGATGGAGCTTGCACCATCTTTGTAACACAGAGACTTAAGCTTAAATTTAAATTTGTATTCTTGTAGATAGCTATGTCACAGAAAGAGACAAGAGAATTGCATATAGGATTTTCTCTGTCTTAACTCAGAAATGATTCACATATTTTTTCACATTTTAATTGGTCCACATAATTGCAAAGAGGTTAATAAATAAAGGAAAGTAAATAGAATACTTAGCAAGCTTTCTGTCTCTGGAAGCCTCTGAGTTCTTGGCCTGGACTACAGAAGTAATAACTTGATTGATTGTAAGTTGGCAGTAAACTTGAAAATAAAGGGATGACCTACGTTGACTTTCTCTCTTCTGGACCTTCCATTGCTTTGTGTGCACCTAATCTCTTCTAGAATGGTTTCTGTTTTTCTTTCTTTGAAAAAAAAATCTCTGGCTTTTTTTTTTTTTTTTTGAGACAGATTGTCACTCTGTCACCCAGGCTGGAGTGCAGTGGCACCATGCCAGCTCACTGCAACCTCCACCTCCCTGACTCAAGTGATCCTCCCACCTCAGATTGTCACTCTGTCACCCAGGCTGCAGTGCAGTGGCACCATGCCAGCTCACTGCAACCTCCACCTCCCTGACTCAAGTGATCCTCCCACCTCAGCCTCCTGAGTAGCTGAGACCAGAGGCACCTGCCACCACACTCAAGTAGTTTTTTATATTTTTGTAGAGATTTTTTTTTTTTCTGAATACTGACTGAAAAAGCATTTTGTACTAGAAGAAGTCTGGAAAACAGACTTTGAAAGATAGAAATGTGGCCTACTTGGGTTTAAAGACATTGGCAACTGATAGTGGCAGCTCATTGCTTATATTGGAAAAATATGTATTTGTCTATTTTGATTTGATTGTTGATATCTAAGTCATCAACAATCATATTGTCATCACCAATTTTCTGAACTGAGCTAGTTCACAAATTGAACAGGTCTTGTGAATGTAGGAGAGTCTAGTCAACTTGACAAAAGATCGTACAATACTGGCACAATTATGTACCACAAATCTGTTACCCGGCCTTTACCAAAAGAATCTGTGGTCATTTACAAGGGTGAATCCACAGTTGATAAAGTAAAATATCCAACCTTTTTAGGGATTACTTCTCACCAGCCTTGAGCTGATGCAAATTTCTCAGGACCATAAATCCTCGATACTCCATTAGTTGGGTGGGGTGGGGGTGGGGGCTTTAGAAGTCGGGTGATAAAATGAAATGTTAACCCAAGTCCATACCACATAAAGCCAGGAACTCTGCAAAACCACACTGTGCTAATCTCTGAAAGCATGGTTGAAATAGATTGAATTATGTACTGACAGCCTCCCGACACTGGCATGCTCACTGTTGAAGTAAAGACTTTAATGATAGAGATATCCAATAAGTCCTTGGGATTTCTTCTCCAAATAGTAAACAATAATTAATACTACATCCCTGAGGGAATTGCAAAGATCAGTGCCACCGTCAAAATCTTGAAAGCTGCAGAGCTATTGATTTCTTTCAGGTCAACATTAACTCATCTGTTTGGTATACTCAGCTATTGATTTGGATAATGTTTTACCCCTGTATTCTGAATAGCCAAAAAATATCAGAAGCAGTTTGCTTTTATCTGCAAGCTACTGCTGTTTTCTTTCTTGTCTTCTTCATTGTCTTAGTTCAGAGTTATGTTAGTATTCTGGTTTTCGGCAATAATCTAGTCCACAGAAACCGAGTCTCACCATTCTACAGGGCAGGATGTTGGTCCATTATATGGATGACTCATGCTGAGTGGGCCATGTGAGTAGGAACGAACTAGTGTTTTAGATGCCTTGATAGCTGCATGCATGCCAGAGGTGGGAGAAACACCCCATGAAGATTCAAGGCATGTCATCTTGTTCATCTTGATGAAACTTCTAGGGTTGGGTAAACTGGGAAATGTGATATCTCATAAGAAAGAGAATATAAGTTGCTATACCTTACACCCTCATCATTAAGAAGGCACAATGTTTTGTGAACTTCTTTGGTTGTTAAAGGCAATATACCCCACATTTGAGTGTACTGCTCTGACTTATTTACCAGATGATAACCTGTAAATTTGCCAGTTTTGAATGGACCTAGACTAAAGGAGGCACTGCAGCTGGTCTGGACTTCTGTGAAAACCACTCTACTATTTAGGCCTAATGATCAAGTAGACCCAATGATGCTCAACTTGTCTATGGCAGCTAGAGGTGCTGTATAAATGGAGCTGTGAGTAAACCCCAGTAGGAGAAACAGTGCAGATGCCTAGGGCTTTAGAGTGCGGCCATGCTCTATTCTGAAAATGATCATTTCTTCAGTTTGGAAATAGTTCTTAATTCTTTACTGGGCTCTAGTAGAGACTGAATGCCATAGCATCTAAGATGCCATACCATCTAATCATGAGTTAGGTGTTACCTCATCCACCAAACCTTACAATTGGGTGTTTGTAGAGTATTCCATGATCACAAGAAAAGAAAACTGCATATGAGATTGAAATGAAGTTGATCTTGAAGATGAAACTAAGTTGTGTGAGTACCTGGCACAGACTCCCTTGGCACCTACTTTTGCTGTCTTGCCAACTTGTTCTCAACTCACACCTCTGGTCTCCTAAGGAATATCCCTAATGAGTTGTCTGAGGAAGGAAATATTATGGCCTCTTTCGTGGATGGGTTCACACGATGTGTTGGCACCAGCTAGGGGGAGACTTACTATAATGTTAAATGAATTTATTGTGGCAACTAACTTATATAATAGATACTCCGTAAATGTTAGTCTTTCTTATCAATTTCCAAACTGTGTTCTGTAGCATGTCACTAAATAAGATACTTGAAAACAATTCCTGGTCTATACAACGTTTTTAATAGAAACTTAAAAAAAAAAAAACAAAACTCCAGGAGTTCTAAAGGAGTTAGTATACTAGGATACATTTTGAATTTCAGCATTTCTCAAGCTTACTTGACTCTAAGACTCCTACTTCATAGGGCATTTCACAGGGTTAGTTGTTTTCAGAATCTACCTTGGGAATTTCAGCAATTCAGACTTGGACAGAATATTAGTTCTGATGACCAGGAATGATTTGAGTACTTTCGATCATTCCAGTTTTGCCAGAATATTAGTTTTGATAGCCAGGAAGGAAAGTGTTAAATTTTTATACTAACTCTAGGATGTAAGATGTGCTCATCTTGGCTATTCTAAATGACTAGAATTCTTAGTTCAAAAAGATATTTTAATAGAAAATCCTTGCCATGAGGGTAATGTAGGTGACACTACCCAAAAGGAGCATGTAAATCAAATTTAATGATGATTTTTCCATTTTATAATAGGGATTAGGGTTACAAGGAGATCACAGCTCTCTGAATCCAATTAGGACATAATAAAATGCATGCTTTGAGCTTACAAATGAATTGATTTAGAGAGAGAAATAATTATAATAATAAGCATGATATTTGGCACTATGATTACATATTAGGTTATTCAGATTATTAAAATCATTCTTATTTTCAAAACTGAATGTACATAGTTTTGCACAATGCAATGAAGTTTATGGAGTCTGAAGTATATTATACTCTCTTTTGAGAGACTGATGGAAGGAAAGAATTGTAAACAAGATAAGGGCACGGGGTTAGGATAAAGAAAAAAATTAGATCTTATTAGAGATGACTGTGTTATTAATGAGCTTTTATAACAGACCTTAGCAAATATTATCTTCAGAAAGAACAAAAAATGATTGATCAGACCAAATTTCTGAGAACTCTATTAATTTGAGAAGCCCATGAGTGAGTATGCTTGTCCAATGAAGCTTAGTTTGATTTTTATCCCATTACCCCCACCCCTTGCTATCAAATTAAACACTTAATGTTCTTTTTGTAAGTGATATGAAATGAAGAGATGGTAAGGTCCAAGAAAGTACACTTTTTTTTGCAGGCACCAGTACCATGTCCAGCTCTTCTCAACCAGGGTTTTAGGAGAGAATTGAAGCATGATGCTCTCAGGAATCTATTACATGCAATGAATGAACTTCCCTCCTATGCATCTAGAGTGATACGAGTTATGTTTCATCCTTGGGATAATCGAGAAAATAATCATTTAATAATTTTCTGTAGGCCTAGTTCTCTAGTGGAAACTTTTTAAACTGAGGCTATTTTGGACCACTGATCACAAAACACCTGTCAATGAGAGTTTTAAAAATTCTTGCATGCTGTCTTCAGTGATTTGGATTCCATTGATCAGGAATGGGATTCAACAGTCTGTGTTATAAAACCTCTCTAGATATTTCTGATGTAACCAAAGTCTGGGAGCTACTGCTCCAAATACAGAATACTGGTAGCCAAGATACTTTACGAGACAAATGTTCCATGGCCTGCAGTGCCACAGCTGGGGACTTACAATGACATTGATGTATTAAAGAATGTCAATTGTCCAAGAGTTGTCCTAGATTTACAACACAGTTATCCCAGGTTTCTGAAACTTATTTCGAGATGGAAAATGTTTTTGCTGGATACCTGCAATCATCTTGTGGAGCCAGAGCGCCGCAGAAGCACTTTGGGAAACGAGGCTAGAGAGTGGCTGATGGCATCCGAGAATGCAGGCTTCAGCAGGGGCTTCTGCAGCCAGTTTCCACACAGCCTCCCTGCTCTGTCACCTTTAGAAGCTCAAAGTGTGTCTTAGAAGTTTTTTGGGTCTTAGAAGTTTTTCATTTCAAGAGTCCCTTGTTTTTCAAACAGTCAACTGACTTTGTTGATTACACCAAAATAAACTCCAGATGTATTAACATTCTAAATGTTATTTTTAAGTCTATAAGACTAAAAGAAGGAAAAAAAGAATACATTTTTCTTCATTCATGGAGTGAGGATAACATAAGACACAAAGTCTAGAAGCCATGAAGAAAAGGTTGATAAATTTTATTACCTAAAATGTAATACTTCTGTATAGCAATTATGACTAAATATATGACATATATAAAAATACATAATCTCAATATAAACAAAATAAAAACACAATGGTAAGCCGAGGAAAACATTTGTAATATATATGCTAGGCAAAGGCTGATTTCTTTAACATGTGAAGGATTCCTAATCAATAAGAAATGACAGGCAAGCTAAGAGCAAATGCGCATATGAACAAACAGTTCACAGAGTAACAACTACAGATTCTCAAAAATTACTTGAAAAGAGGGGGCCAGATATGGTCCAGCCAAGGACCTGTGTGCTTACTGTTCCCTCTGCCTAAACAGTCCCTTCCCCAGATTTTCTTTTGGCTCTCAGGCTGACCTGTGAAGCCTTTGGGTCAATGTCACTTTCTCAGGAGGCCTTCCCTACTTCACACTGCACACTCGGCATTCCCCATTTCCTTTCCTTTTTTTGCTTTTCTTCATAGCACATATCACCATCGGATGTACCACATATTTTCTTATTTATCTGGTTATTGTTCATTTATCATCATAAGGAGACATGGTATATGAAGGCAGGTAATATGGTGCTGACAGCTATAGCCTTCACAGTTAGACTCATACCTGGCATCTAGTAGAAATTCGATAAACATTTGCTAAATGAATAAATGAATACATAATAAGATGCTCAAGTTGGTCATAATTAAAGAAATGCCAGTCCAAACAACCTTTTTGACTCAGTAATGACTAACAAACTTGCCAATAATCAATCAAAATGTTTTAATCCCTCCCTATATGTTAAAGCCTATACTAGCAGTTTTATTTTTAGAACTCCAGAACCAAACTCTTCCTCTTTGTCCCCACACCTGATTGTGTGGTTCGCCTACTATATTGATGATGTCACTGTCTTTCTAATCCTTGACTCCTCTTTCTTCCTTCTGGTTGACTCATCTGGATGACGGAAATAACTTCTTTGGTTCCCCTACCTACAGCCTTGATCAGTGCCATGCTAATCTGAAACATAGCTGAAACTAATCTGAATCATAGCTCTGCACCTGCCCCTCCCCTGTCCAGAAGCCTGTGTGGTCTGTTCCTCACCATAGTTGTCTGGGTTTTCCATGATCCAGTCGAACCTCTCTACAGGCTCCCCTGCCAGATATATACAGCCCAAGTTCCATAATCCTAAATATACCCAGAGCTTTGTTCCTTTGTAGTTTTGTGTTCTTTAATGTGATGGTGCAGCTACAGGAGAGGCTCTGGAAACAAAGTTTATTATACTTGCAGGTCCTAAAAGTAGGAGGCACGCCACATCATTCAAAGCCATGTGAGGAACACCAGGTTCTGGCCAAGAGGTAGAAGACAGGAGCAAGAGGAAGCAAGGCTAGAGTTTTTACTGGGGTTTCCATGGGAAAGGCAAGGCTGGGCAGAGCAAACAGTTTAGGATTGGCTACTTTGAATCATTTCATGGGGCTCTAAGCTAGAAGGATAGTCCTTAGTTGCCTGACACCTGGCCCTGTGACGATTAAGGTAGAGGAATGTCACCTTCTGGGATGTACTGACCAGATAGAAGTGTGGCTCTAGATGATTAGTTTGCATGTCAAAGGTGAGCAACCCACTGAGCGTACTTTGCCAACTCTAAGAATTGGCTAGCTCTGGGAGGGGCAGAGGCTTCTCTCCAGCCAGCAAGGTTTGTATGATGTCAAAACATCACAATAACAGTCATGACCTTTCTGTCAATGATGGACCACATATATGACAATGGTCCCACAAGGTTATAATGAAGCATAAAAATTCCTATCGCTTAGTGAAGTTGTAGCTGTCCTAACATCCTAGCACAACACATTACTCACATGTTTGTGGTGATGGTGAATAAATGACTATGTTACTGGCTTATGCTTTTTCTATACTATTTATCATTATTTTAGAGTGTGCTCCTTCTACAGTCACATGACACATGATGATGTTTTGGTCAACAATGGACCTCATCTATGATGGCGGTCCCACGAGATTATAATACCATATTTTTACTGTACCTTTTGTATGTTTAGACACACACATACTTAGCATTGTGTTACAATCGCCTACAGTATCCAGTACAGTAACATGCTGTACAGGTTTGTAGCATAGGAGCAATAGGCTATACCACATACCCTAGGAATGTAGCAAGCTATGCCGGCTAGGTGTGTGTGAGTACACTCTGTTTTGTTAGCACTACAACAAAATCACCTAAGGATGCATTTCTTGGAATGTATCCCTGTTGTTTAGGGATGCATGACTTACACGGAAAAGGAAGAATATATGCAATACAGTAGTTTTGCATATGCTGTTCTAGAAAGAAAATCTTTTGACAAATACACCTTTTACCACTTGATCATTTCTCTTTTACATCTGCTTGGTACTTTGTGTACTTGCATTGTTTCACGGTGTTACCCCAGAGGAATACTGGCCTGCTAATCACCCCTCATGTTGCTAACGTCTTGGGTCTATGAAATGAGGAGGGAAATGGCTGCTATCCCTCTGTGTTAACATGCTTGTAGGTACTAGAAGGTGACTCCTGCACTGGGATCTTCTTTGTTTCTGTTGTTTCAGTAGGTGCCAGTGCTATAGATCACAACTGCTTGCCTCTTGCAAAAGTGTTCTGAGTCACCAAGAAATTAGCCATGGGAAGCTTGGACACAGAGGAAAATTCCATATTCACTTTATTTGAACATCACAGAAGTCAATATAATGGAAAACCAAGAGTGGTATAGGAACTTTGCAGCCTCAACCACAGGTTTAGTTAGAGAACCAGTTTTTATATCATTTTTCACCCTGCTTGCTATAGTGTTGATCCTATGTGACTAATTCCTTGCTTGTCAGGACACAAATATTATGATATTTACCTTAGAGTACTATTGTGAGGTTTGAAATATGAGATTTTTAAAAGACTTCTGGGATGTAGATGTGTACTCAAAACACATGCTGGACCTCATGCCCTGTCTTTCTAGCCCAACGTTAGAGAGGCTTTGATATGGTTTGGCTGTGTCTCCACCCAAATCTCACCTTGAATTGTAGTTCCCATAATCCCCACATGTTGTGGGAGGGACCTGGTGGGATGAAATTGAATCATGGGGGTCATTTCCCCCATGCTGTTCTCATGATAGTGAGTGAGTTCTCACAAGATCCGATGGTTTTATAAGGGGCCTCCCCCTTCACTTGGCTCTCATTCTTCTCCTTCCTGCTGCCATGTGAAGAAGGATGTGTTTGCTTCCCCTTCAGCCATGATTGTAAGTTTCCTGAGGCCTCCCCAGCCCTGTGGAACTGTGAGTCAATTAAACCTCTTTTCTTTAAAAATTACCCAGTCTCGGGCAGTTCTTTATAGTAGCATGAAAACGGACTAATACAGGTCCATAGAGGAGCTCCTCCTAGGGCACACTGTGGCATCTAGGGTTGGTGGGGTGAAACTCATTCAAGTAAGAGTGCCATACTGAGTAACATTCCTACATGGCACTGAATGTGGCTTGTCACTGTAGACTCCTCCTTTCCTAGATGTGTTCTCTTTCAGGGGCTCTCCCAGTGGTATGCTAGTAAATATTTAACAGCTAGCTTGGGAGAGGGGAGAAGTGGGGGGGATGTAGCCTGATTTATGGCATTTACTGCTTTTCTTGGGATAAATACTTACACTATGGTCAATTTCAAGCTATCAGTGTGCAGTCACTGAACAGAGATGGGATGAGAAGCATGCAGTAGGCACTCACTAGCTGATGGGAGCTGGCTGTAGCACACTTCTGAGTTCTTCATCTCCTTGTGCCTTTGGCTTGTCTCCAACCAGATGAGCCAATGTGTGGCAACCTTAGTTGTGGACAGGGTTTTAGTTCTCCAAGGGAGCTTCCCAGCCTCCAATTAAACCAGGGATGCATAGAGAAAGAAGTGGGAATGGTTGTCATTGTTGCATCTTATGCATGTCTAATAGTGTATGTCCTAATCTCAGCCTTGACCTCTCAGAGATGTTCTGTTTCACATATTGTTGGTGTTGACTAAGTAATCACTGATTGCTGTTTAGCACCTGGCCTTGAGGATCTCAAAGTGGTTTTCATTATATTAAAAAACAGAATTACTATAAGCATAGCTGCCATTTAAAGAGGTTGTTTGCAATAAACTTCCTTCAGAATTGCGAAGACCTTTACACAATGCTTAACTCCAAGCAGAACTAGATTTTGACCTTGAACATAGACTAGAAGATGAATAAATGTGCTTAACTGTCATGTGGGATTGTGGGCAGAAGGAGTGGACGTGTTTGCAATTATTGAGAGGGGTGTGTGCGTGTGTGCGCGTGTGTGTGTCGTTGCTGTTGTTGTTGTTGGGGATGGATATCCTTACTTATCTTAGTTTTCCACAGTTCAATTTATTGGGAACATAGTACCATCAAACATCATTTATTCTAACTTCTTGGGCAATTTCAGTAATTGAAGCTTATTATTTAATAAGGGGAGAAATTAGCTTTTTTCCTCGTGATAGGTATTGGGTTATTATCTCTCTTTTGCTCGTGAGAAACTAAGACAGACTGAAGAAGCTAGATGTTTGGCCAATCACTAGGAGTCACAATTGGAAGTGGTGAAAACTTAAAGTTCAGATCTTCTTGTACTAGCATTACTCACCAAAGAAGCATATTCAGGTTCAGTCCTAGCATAAAATTATCCCAAATACCAGAAACAGTGACAGTTAACATATAAATAATAAAATTAGAATGATATTCTATATGCACGATTTATACGAATCTTGTCATTAACATTGTTAATAACTTTGTACTGGTCTGTCACATGAATGCACTATAATTGATCCAACTAATAATTTAACATAAGCGTGACTTCACTATAATAATAATTTGAAGAACATCCTTGTACTTAAATCTAACTCTTTGGTTATTTGCTTAGGATGTAATTACAGATACAAAGTTGTTAGATCAAAAAGTAAAGACTTTTTTTTTTTTTTTTTTTTTTTTTTGAGACGGAGTCTCGCGCTGTGTCACCCAGGCTGGAGTGCAGTGGCGCGATCTCGGCTCACTGCAAGCTCCGCCTCCCAGGTTCAGGCCATTCTCCTGCCTCAGCCTCCGAGTAGCTGGGACTACAGGCGCCCGCCACCACGCCCGGCTAGTTTTTTGTATTTTTAGTAGAGACGGGGTTTCACCATGTTAGCCAGGATGGTCTCGATCTCCTGACCTCGTGATCCGCCCGCCTCGGCCTCCCAAAGTGCTGGGATTACAGGCTTGAGCCACCGCGCCCGGCCGTAAAGACATTTTTAAAGGTTCTTATTTTATAGACCTAAAATTGCTTTTGGAAAAGGTTTTATCACATTGAATTTCTATGAGATTCCCATCTTCCTAAAAAGAGGAGGGTGAAAATCTTCTTATTTGAAGTTTAATAACATAATAAAAATAGAATGGAATGGACCCTTGTGAGGTTTTAAACTTTATCTGCCATAAAACGCCAACCCTGGAGAAAACAGGAAATGATATTTTGATGACAAGTTTTATAAACAATTATTCCTCACCCATCATCAAAATGCAAGCTGCCAAAACAGGAAGAGAAAGAGACGAAAGAGACATTGGCTATGTTTCTGGCCTATGCAAATGCTTAGCTAACCTGGATAGCTTGCTGGGTGGAATTTCTTTTGTTATTTTTCTTGCTGCTGTAACACCAAGCATAAGGTACCTGACAAACAAGATGTAATATGACATATAAGGTGTGTCTTTAGGTGTATTCCTGAATGAGTGGCTGTCACACCCATCTTCAAGGAGGTTGTAATAAGGATTAAGAATCTAATACTATCATTTTGTGGCTGTTTTTATCTGTCATGCATGGTATAATTATAGTGTTTCTCTTTCAAATGGCTCTTTATGCGTTTAGCCAAAGGGGAAAACCAAAGCAGCTGGTAAAAGTCAAATGCTTCACCATCTGTCTCTATCACATTTCCCTGGTTGTAGTTCCAGCAGCCCTGCTTGGGAGGACTAACTTCCTTTTACAAATAGATCAAATCAACAGTCCTAGAAGTAGAGAAACACAGTGGCTTTCTCCCCTCTGCTCTTTCTTCCTACTTAAGAAATTCTTATCAAGTAATAATGCTAACAGTAAAAACAGTACTTCTCTTGAGGGTCTTTCCAGAATTGTCTATGCAGAAACAAAGATATGTGTGTATATATAAAAACACTTAACAAACTCACATAGTCATCCTACATACATGCATCCTGTTCTTGTTTCACTTCATATCATATCCTGAACATGTGCTTATATCAGTAAGTAGAGATCTTTCCCCTTACTTTTTTTTTAACGGGAACACAGTCTATGCTGTTAATAGTCTAATGCATAGTCTAATGCATAGTCTAATGCATCTTTTTTGACCAGTCTCCTACTGATGGGTCTACCCTATTTTTGATGGTTCCAACCAATGCCCTGATGCAGATCTCATACATTTATGGGAGTGAATGTTTATGATGAGCCTCTAGGCAAAAGTGTTTGCACAACAAAATAATCTTTCATTGATAAAGACAAAGCAAGACAGAGGACGAGCTTCTGGATGTAAGAATGGGATAACAATGGGTATTATTTATTTATTTTTTTAAAGAATGGGTATTATTTTAAGAAGGATTTCCTAAAAAGAGCCATCTGATAAGTTCTCCAGTCTGCCATTTTAACTAGAGAGGTTTAAATAGCATTTGGGTTTTGTTTGTTTGTTTGTTTGCCTTTTGTTTTTTAAAGTACCCAATGCAAACAGAAACTCCAATAGTGATATTGAGATCCAAAACTGACAAAGGCAGGGCTTGGTGTTGAAGGAAGAATGAGAGATCCCAGGTAACTTACAGTTGGTCACAAAAACATACTGTGAGCGTGGGCAAATCACTTCTTGGGATCCCAGCTTTCACATCTGTAAAAATAAAGTGTTAGAAGATATTTGAGCTATTTTTTAGTCTGGTTTACTGTGATTTGTCTGCCACTTGAGACTTCCAGCAGTATTGTTCATGAGTGGATGCAGGTTAAGCCTACAAGCCGTGGCCCTGTGAACATGGGCTCTGGAGGCAAGGGGTCCAGCCTTTGTCCAGATTAGCATTTCTGGGAGCTGAGGGGCAAATAGATATTTTAGGAGAGCAGTTTCATGTTTCCCATATTGTCTCCATCACTTGGTCCCGGACATTTTACTCATGTGCTCCAGAAAGAATTTGAGCCAATACTTCATTAATTCAACCCTGAATTCAATCTTCCATAGCAGGAAGCAACCTTAGGAATGACGGCAGGTCAGGGCTGATCCTATAGTTTGAGTGACTTCTGTTTTTCTGTCTTGGAGTCTGATTTCCAGGAAGAATTTCACTGAAATGGGTACCTTAGTGTTTACAAACCTAGCACAGATGGATTGACCATTGACATTTCCTGGTTCCTTTTCTAAGCCCCTTACTTAAACAATTAATACCTTGAAATCTTTTAAAAGACCACTGTCTTTTAAGACCATTGTGAGTATATTAATACCTCCATATTTTCAGTTTAGGCTAATGTTGGGTAAAATATAAATGCACAACAAATGATAGCAACTATTACCATTATTATAATGACAGAAGATGGGCAATTTTGCAAGAGCTGATTACGGTTAAGTGTCAGGCCCTAAAAGATTTCCAAATATATCAGTAAGATTGATGAAAATCAGGATAGAGGACCACTTCTTTATCTCAAATAATATGAAAAGGTTTCAGTCCCCAGAATATTCTCTTATGAGCCGTAGAATTTACATGGAGATATTTCCCAGTAAACCCAAATTAGCCATTAACTCCTCCTCACTTTTCTTTTATCATGAGATTTAACAAACTTGAGGCTGTGTCCACAGCAAAACCACTCCAAACTTTGGGTTTTCCCTAAAAACTCAGATTACCAGGGAAATCAAACCAAAAGGAACTACAAATTCATCCTAAATCGTGGACTGTTCCTTGTAGAACCTACTGCTTGATATGAAGTTTGACTTGGATTTGTTTGAACAGGAATAAAAACTGAGGTAAAGGAAAGGCTACAATAACTCCAATAGAACTAATGAGTTACTAAACAGTTTAATGAGTTTTTGGAGGCCCCTGAAATTTGGGTTCCTGAAATGAATTCTCTCAGACAGTAGACAAATGACTCACCAACTTTGGCCATCAAGGCGGGCTGAGTCATCTAAAGTCAGCTGAATCACCTGCTTTCAGCTCTGTTTTATAAGAATTGGGGCTGGCTGGATATTTCTGTCTCTCTGATTGCAAGTATTAAGCATTTAAAAAAACAGAGAATATGATGTCCTTCTTAGGAAAACCACACAAATTGCTCATGCACAGATGGACTGCATTAGTGAAAGCAGATTAGTAATTGCTTTTAGTTCCTGATGATGAAAAAGCTGCTCTGAACACCTACCTCGCTGAATTCTTTACTCACCAGATAAACCAAGTGATACTTGATGACGATCCAGATTTGAATTTAAGAAGCGGAAGGTCAATTCCACGGAGCTACAACTCAGGCTGAGAGAGCATCCTGAAATGGCATCTGTAGAGCTTGCCTTTAAAGTCTGGACACCAATCCAGGCCAAACACACATTATGAGTGGAGTTAAAAAAAATGTTTTCACAACAAGGGAATATTGAAATAAGTCAGTTAACATTTTCATTGAAAATACAGAGGAAGTGAAAGCATTTTGGGGGTGCATAGTTTCCTTGTGTCTATTTTTATAGTTTTTTAGCAGGATGGCAGGCTGGCACAAGGGAAAGAATCCAGGTCCAGGAACTGATGATTCTTAGTGAGCTGTGTGACCCGGATATACTTTCAGGGCTTTCTCAGCCTTAGTTTCTTCCTCTGGTAAATGAAAATGTGTATGTTGGTGTTTCCTAAACCTGCTTGAACACAAGGATCACCTGGGGAACTTGTTAAAAAAATCCGAATGCACTTGGCCTCACCCAAACCTGTTGAATCCGAATCAGCAGGGTGAGGCCTGAGAACTGATATTTTAAGCAGCACCTTGGGTGATTTTTTTGTTCAGACAAGTTTGGGAAACATTGAATTAGATAATCAGTAAGATATCTTTCAGGTCTAAGATTGCTCAATGATGCTTCAACACACCAAACCTTATTTTTTTTCTCCCTGTAAATTGGAGAAATAAGAATCAAATGAAAAACAAATAAACCTATGGGTGGAGAGGTATTGGTGGGGCCAATGTGCAACTCAATCACAATGCTTATGAACGTTTGTGGATATACTTAACCTCAGGTGCTCAAGGACTGTGTGTTGTCCCCGCTCTAAATTGATACTTCCTCTTAGGAAGGGCCTGAACAATTCATTCATGCTAGAATGAAGAGCCTTCTTGCATTTTCTTTCTGGCATATTAATATAATTAGAAGTAGGTGGAACTGAGACTAGCAGGGAAAGCACTGAAAGCAGTCAATGACTTTACCTGCTTGGAAGATTATACTGAACTGGTCTCACTTGAAGTAGGAAAGCCTGCCTCAGAAGGACAGTGAAATAGGACATTTCTCCCCTAAGCAAGGATGTATACTGGAAATCAGAACAAAATTAGTGTTGTCATTGCAGAGTACAAGCTCTGGGCAGCCTCTTTAAGCTGTTTTAATCTCTTCTCACAAAGTCATCTGCTAACAAGGGACATTAGAATAACCTTATTCAGAAGAGTGAAAACTCATCAATTATACGTTTCTTCTCTTAGTATTCAGTATTATTTATTGAGGAAACTTATTTTTTCATGTCGTCAACATTACTTCTTGAATCCTCCCATGCATCAGACACTGTTTCAGACCCTCTGGATACAGTAATGAACAAGATGGGTTCCTGAATGCATGGAGCTTAAATTCCAAAAGCAGAGATAGACAATAAAATCCGACAAATAAATAAGACCATTTCAGAGGGTGGAAAGGGATATGATGGAGACTAAACAGAGAAACCGACTTAAAGAATGATTGGCTAATGACAGACTGAGAAAGATCTTAGTTTATAGGTCTTGCTGAGATTTGGGAAGGACTATTTAGACCTGATCTTCTTCACTCACAGATGAGCATGTGTCTCTGCATTGGTGGGTGAAATAATTGAGGTCCAGGGAGGATAAAGGACTGACCAAGGAAATGGCAAGACCAGCGCCCAGGTCTAGCATTTGGAGGTAAATTTTTTTCTGACGAACTTAACCTTCTGGATAATACTCCCAAGAAGAAGGTTTCATTTTTTGCCTCACACTTGCCCGAGATATATTTATCTGAGTTCTTTTGTATTCAGCACTAGCTCTGGTTTAAATGATGAAAAAGGTTAGAGATCTGGAACAGTGCAAGGCTCTCCAGGCTAAATGCTGCAGAATGTTAGTAGCCCATTTCCAGGAGATTAAAGGATAACACTCAGCCAATAATAGCAAGATACCATAGACTTTTAATATCATCTGACAAAGACTATGGAAAAATGGCTTGTTCCCAATCAAGGGAGAACTATAATGGCTTGATCATCAGAAATGAAAAATCAATCCCAATTCTCACTCATTCTTTTAGCTACCATGCATGTTATTTTTACCATGGATATTTACAGCTACATTTCCATCCAGACTTCTGGCAATGCCTAAATTCTTCCATAACAAGAAAATAAACTCATTTCTTTTAAAAACCAGTCTGTTCCCCATAGGCAAAGTGGATAAATAGCCTACTCAAATTTGATGTCATTATCTGAAATATCTAGCAGAAGACTAGTTGTATAAAAAATGATATTTCAGCATTGGTGCAAAACAAGGCTACCCATTCTGACAGTTTTTGTGGTATTTTGTCCTTTTTCCTTAATGCTTGGAATGTAGGATTTCACACTTGAGGCTTCAAAATTTTTACTTCATGGTTTTTTTTTTTTTTTTGTAATACCGTAATACTTCAAGACTGTTACTTTTCTTTCTTATTCAGCCTTACTGATGCACTGGTCTGAATATCTTTGTGAGGTTCACTTATATACGTATGAAGGAGCCACCACCACCTAATGTATTATAGAAGATACTATAATTAGTGTGTAACTGGCAATCCCACCAGGCAAGCAAGCAATTTTCTGGACCATGGGAATTTTCTTCTAGACAAATACGAAAGTTCCAACAGCCATACAAATTAAATAGGGTAAAAAGTTGGTTAAATGGTACTAAAGTAACTAAAACCCTTAATTAAACTAAGTGATTATTTTGGGGAGGTTAAAAGAGGGTACAGGGAATCATTCTTTATATTTAGGAGAAAAAAAGCCACTGGCAAAAAAATAAATAATAATTGATATTTAGTTACACAAGAAAATTATAGAACATATCCAGATTTTCTGTAATAGCACATAAAAATATAATGCTACAAAGGATAATTTTGATGCCTTACAAGACCTTAGTCGTTAATCAGGTTATGATTTCTTTAAGGCAGGAAGATTTTCACCAAGAAATTTTTATTCAGTAAGAAATAAATATTTCCTGAAGCCTTTTGAATCTTGCCAGCACCCTTCATGACCAACGTCATTGCACTTACTAAGTTCCTGCTTCTTGTTGAGCAGAGCCAGTTAACTGAAAAAGCCAATGCTGGAAGGATAACCAATTGGGATCTAGTAAGATCTAGTCCCTGGTAACCTTGTGCTGGGAATTTAATATGCCTGAGCAGGCTCATCTGTAAGATGGTTAGGATAGTACTGTTTATACCATAGGTTGGTTTGGAGGGTTAAATGCCTGGCTCAATGCACAGTAAACAACGAGTGCTTCAAAAAATGCTGCTAGTACAGACACACCACGCATTTCAAACAAGACCGATAAGCAGATGGACTTCTGACTATAAACTTTCTTATAAACCCCACATAAACTCTCTCTAGCTAAGAAGGAGAGTCAAATACCACATTTAAATGTATGTATGAGAAATGTATTCTCTGTTTCCAGTGATTTCAGAATCAGAGATCATTTTGGATGGTTTATTTTAAAGTCTTCCACAATCTATACCCATAGATACAAATATATGTGTCTGTGGGTGTTTTGGAAAATAGGATTCGGTGGAGGCAGGGAAATGTATGTGGTTGAATTCAGTTAAGCAACTGACTGTTTCGCGACTAATTATTTGTAAGTAGCAGTTTGGTTTAATTTAACTGGTTTTTTGTCTTTAAAAAATGTAGTTTTCTGAAATTTATCTAAAAAAGTTGATCTATATCAAGCTTTAGGGTAACTTCGTCATGGTTTCCTTGCTTTATGGAAATTCTACTCACGTCATAGAGTAAATGTCAAATTTTAAATAGGAAATCAATATTCTTCTCTAAGAGGCTTTGAGAATAAATAGCTATTTTAATTCTTTCTCAGGAAGGGATTTCATAAGCAATTGTAATGACGGAAGCAGACAAAGTTTAAAGGGAGTTTTTAGCAAGTTATTTACATCTCATGTTATGTTTTCCAGGCGGTTAACAAACAGCCAGATCATCAGAGTAAGGTGTAACTCATAAAGCTTTTTCCTTCTAAATTCACATATATACGTACGTGTGTGTGTGAGTAGTATATGCAATTTAAAGGTTGTCAGATTGGTAGCAAACGCACTTTTCTGCAAAAGCCCTTGGCTTCTTTCCTTCCTTTGACCAGAAACAAGTAGCTCTGATAATTATATTCTCTACCACTAGGGGGTGACAGCTGATAATATATCCACGTACTTTAAAGTAAGACAAACCACAGGCTTGATCATGTAGGTATTAATCTTTTATTGGTCGCCTGGTGAGATTTGGTTTGAGGAGTTTTATTTGCTGAACACGCTCTACATCCAACATCATTTTTCTGTCGTGATGCATAGCATGGGACTGTTGGAATAACAGTTGGTGCTGGACAGCTTTGTAGATTTCAAGTAACTGTGTATGGGAAATTAGTTAACAGATAGGAGCATTTATTCACTCATGCATTCATTTCATAAATATTGAGAGTCCACAGGTCCTGTGACAAGGACTGAAGATACAATGGGGAGCAAGAATATGATATCTGTTCTCATACGATATTTTCTTGTTTTTTGTTTGTTTGTTTTGTTTTGTTTTTCGTTTTTTTTTTTGAGACAGCTTTACTCCATCACCCAGGCTGGAGTGCAATGGCTGGATCTCAGCTCACTGAAACCTCCGCCTCCCAGGTTCAAGCGATTCTTGTGCCTCAGCCTCCCTAGTAGCTGGGATTACAGGCGCAGCCACCCTGCCAGGCTAATTTTTGTATTTTTAGAAGAGATGAGGTTTCTCCACTTTGCCCAGGCTGGTCTCAAACTCCTGGCCTCAAGTGATACACCTGCCTTGGCCTCCCAAAGTGCTGGGATTACAGGAATGAGCCACCACGCCCAGCCACATAGAGTTTTTATTGAAAAGGGAAATATTACAGAAACCAGGTAAACAAACACATACATAAAGTAATTTTGAGTGTTAACAAGATAGATAAAGGAAACAAACATGAGGGGCAGATACAAAATAACTGGAATTAAGGAAGAGATATAACATTAGATCAAGTCATTCCCTTATCTAAGCCTTTTGCTATTCTCTTATGTAAGCAGAAGATTCAGAGACACACTGTGCCTTACTCCGGGTGCTTTCCACTTGAATAGATTCTGGCAAAATCCTTATAAGTCAGCATTTTGGTGCCTTTGAAGCTTGGAATAGCTGATGAATGGTATCTAGCACCAGTGTCCTTCCTCAGTATGCTTCTCACAGGTACTCAGAAAGCTTTATTAAGGTGGGCATCAAACAGAAAGAATTTGCCTGGTCTCTCTTCCTTCTGCATTACAGCCTCACTAACTTGCAAGCATTTTGTCTAATTAGCTAGAGTGCTTCTTGAGAAACACACACACACACACCACACACATGCACACACACACACATTTCAAATAGAAAATAGTGCTCATTTAAGATCATTTAGCATGGAAAATAAAATTATTCTAATGATGATATAAATAGTGGTAAGACTATCACCTTGCTGCTGTTGATACTACACTTAGGTTTCTGGTCATTATAGATATTTTAATTCCATTTCCCGCTTTCTTAGTTTTTCTCCCTTACTTGAAAGTTCCTTCATCTTTACCAATTTAAGTTCTTCTCATCTTTCAACTAATAATGGGTCTTTTCTTTCTCTTCTCGGTCTCTTTCTGTCTTCCTCTCTCTCTTTACATTTTCCCCAGGCCATGTATTCCTTCATTGTGTTTATTCCAGAAGCACTCATGTGATTGAGCAATTGATTAAATAATCTTCACTTAGAATTTTATGATTATTTCAACTCTAGCAAAAAAAAAAAGTTGACTCACTACCTAACAATGCCTCCCTTTCCCAGATTCCCTTGCAGCTAGGGATAGGATGTGTAGCTCGGTTTAGCCAATAAAGCATAGGGGAAATACCCTGGTATCTTCTGAGAAAGACATATTCTTTTTTTTTTTTTTTGAGACGGAGTCTTGCTCTGTCACCCAGGCTGGAGTGCTGTGGCCGGATCTCAGCTCACTGCAAGCTCCGCCTCCCGGGTTCCCGCCATTCTCCTGCCTCAGCCTCCGGAGTAGCTGGGACTACAGGCGCCCGCCACCTCGCCCGGCTAGTTTTTTTGTATTTTTTAGTAGAGACGGGGTTTCACCGTGTTCACCAGGATGGTCTCGATCTCCTGACCTCGTGATCCGCCCGTCTCGGCCTCCCAAAGTGCTGGGATTACAGGCTTGAGCCACCGCGCCCGGCCAAGACATATTCTTTATAACAAAGAGGGGAAAGCATATGTGCAAGCCCTGTAATAGCTGCGGCTCTTCCTTTGCCCTGATTTTGCGTGAGGTTATAAGGGATTTAATGTCTGGATCTGCAAAATTATCTTGTGAACAAAATGGGAAACCCAAGGGACTCTTGAAAATGTCAACCCAGGGACCTTGACAACGTGGAGCTAGTAAACCACCTCTGAAATGACCATCCTCCAGCTTCTTATATCTTCTATCATTTAATGTAATGTCTTTCTTGTTTATGCCACTATTAATTTGGTATACTGCTACTGAGAGCCAAACATATCCTAACTGACACAATCTAAATATTAAAATACCTCAAAAATATCATCTCACTTTTAATTTTGATACTTCTTAGAACCTGGCCCAGTGCTTGAGACAGAGTAGTAGCTAAACAAACATGTGCAATCTTCATGTTTTTCCTCTGTCCTCTCCGCACTTTCTCCCGCACCAAATGGACTTCCTGAAATTAGTCTCATATGCTTATCTAAGAGACTGCTGAATTGGAATAAGAAACTTTGCCTAAGTAGTCGGTTATACAAAATGCATGTATGTCAGAGGTTAACTTATGCTCACTTTACCATGCAAATGCTAATAATTATGAGCCTTATAAACACATACATTTATTTATTTATTTATTTATTTTTGTATCTCCTCTTCTTGTTTCTTTCTCTTTTTTTAAACGTTTATTTTAGGTTCAGGGGTACATGTGAAGGTTTGTTACATACATAAACTTGTCACTGGGTCACAGGATGGGGATTGTTCTACATATTATTTTATCACCCAGGTATTAAGCCTGGTACCCAATAGTTACCTTTTCTGCTCCTCTCCCTCCTCCCAACCTTCACCCTCAAGCAGACTGCAGCGTCTGTGGTTTCCTTCTTTGCATAAAAATATACTTTTAGAAGGCAGAGGTTTTTCTTCCATCTTTATGTCTACCAGCACTGTGCCTTTTACAGAGTATACAGATAATGGGTGCATAAGTAGGGGGAGAGAGAAAGGAAGAAAGTTAGAAGCAGCAAAATGCATTTGGCAACTTGACAGATATGATATAGAGAATTGTAAGTTCCTTGAAATGAAAATACTGCCTTATTAATTGTGTATTTCTATAGTAGTGTTTGTAAAAGTGCCATCTCATTATTCAGAATCAACTGGAGGTTTGCTGAAATCCGATTCCTGGGCCCTACCTCAAAACTACAGAAACGAAGTGTCTGAAAGTACACCCAGGAATCACTTGTGATTTACTCACTTGTGAATTACTGCCTCAGTGCCAGGCAAAGTCCTTCCTACATATTAGATATTAAGTAAACAACAGAATGAATACATGATCTGATCTCTAAAGTCATTCCTTTAAAACCTAATGTCTTTATGTGATGAGGCAAATATTTCCTTCACAAAAGAAAAAAGGCCCTCTTCAATTGGGCAAAATATTTTCCTTGATAACTAAGAAAACAAATAAATTATTTAAATATTCATTCATTCATAATCAATGATTATTATGAGTATTCTTTGTGCTTTGTCTACGTTGTTTGGTTGAATCCTCATAACAAGTCTAAGAAGCAGATATTATTATTATTCCCATTTTATAAATAAGAAATGAATAACCAGTGAGGTTAAATTGCTTGGCTAAGGTCATACAGCCAGTATGTTGCAGAGCTGAGAGTCAAATCTAAGGATGTCTGATCCTAAAGTCCATTTGTAGAACCATTCTACACCCAGTTTCTTTTTGCTCCCAGGTCCCACGTTGTTCATGAAGCCTTCTTTTACTTTTTGCATTGATTTTATCTATACCATACATATTAGTTATTTAAATAGCAAAATCCTAGAGTGCTAGAGAAAGAAGAACCCAAGAGCCATCTAGACCGTCTTCTTTTTTTTACAGATAAGAAAATTGAGGCTCAGAGACATGTTCTCATTAGAAGTCATACAGACCTCAGTCGTCCACACAGGGCAGAACCTTACTGATTCTTGGGGCCTGCTTCTAGAGTCTCTGGGTGTGTAACTCAGATGCAAGGGCCTGGTAATATAGCTCCATGGTTGAGTCCAGTCACCAGCCAAAGTTGGGAATCACGTATTCTATAACACTTGGCATTTCATCTATGTTGTCTTATCTCCCCAACCTTACTTTAATTGGAAGCTTGCTCTATCTTTCAGGATCCCTACAATGTCCAGCAAATAACTGGACCTATTTTACATGTCTAATAAATGCTCGTGAATTGAATTGAAGAAGGTTTGAGTTACTGGATATTTCACTAGGAGGTGGCAGGGAAATGGATTATAGCAATTTGGTAAGGCCACATAACAGCAAATGCTTCAGGTGGGAGGCAGAATAGATGGTGATTATAAGATTTGGCTTGTCTCATTTGCTTCAGCTCATAATGACTCGGGAGCCCCGTCAACCAAAGATTTCAGATTGCAGAGTCTTGATTTCTGATTTTCTTTTGCCTTCCCAAGTTGGGTAGACATGCTTAGCAAACGTGATCCCCAGATGCTTGGGACATGTCTTATACTGCTATAAGCACACAGAACCAAACCCCAGTGACACTCTTGCCTTGGAGTGGCAGAGCCTTATATGGAAACGGAGTGTACTTTTCGTTTTACTGGGGGAGCTTTAAATAGCAAGGAACAGCAACTCAAAGCTTTCCAAAGAGCTACTTAAAGTTATTTTTCTCCATGACAACAGCCTGGCAATAAGGATAGAATTTAAAGAGCCAGGATCCCAAGTCGAAAGAGACAAGGAAAATTTCCCTGCTAAATTGAATGCTCAGAGATGAATCAAAGCCAGAGTGTAAATTCCATACATTGACTCACAACTATAGAACAGATGAGATGAGCAATCAAACTACATTCTTTAATTAACTGTATGTAAAATCGAGGATATTTAAAGGTGTTCACTTGGTGGTGGGTGGGGTGGAGGGAGATACTCACAGGCTTACGTTACAATTGCCGGTGCTGAAACGATGGATTCGTTTTCTTGCTTGTTACCTTTAGAAGTTTTGAGGGATGGGTGTCGTTTGGCTGCTTAAAGATCAACTTTTAAATAATCCTCCTGGCCTCCTTCCTATGCCTGCCCCTTGCAGAAACACCTTTTGCCCTGTCTCTTGAAATCCTACTCCTCCACACAGGCTATGGTGGACTCAACTCCCGATTCCTCTTTTCCACCAAGGGAAAATATTCAGATGTCTTCTCAGGGAGTCCTCACATTGCCTTTTATTTTTATAATCTAAGAGGCTGCCTTTATCCCCAACATGGGAGGAATTTCTGAGATTTACCTTCCACTCCTGATTGTCCCCAGGAATGAGGACAGACTTGCCCTGATAACTTCCTTACCCTCCACTCCTGACCACGTTCTTGTCCACTTGAGCACCACTAGCTTTAGAATTGACCAACTCCAGAAACAGAACAGATTCAATTGTCCATCGCATACAGGGATGAACTTGACAGTGCTCCCTGCAAGGGCTCAACCGGGCTTCAAATTCTGAATCACCGGACGCTCTGTTTAGTAACACGTAGCTCTCTAGCTACAGTGGCGGTTTTTACCACTGACCAGTGCCTGTGACAACCTTTCATTTGGCAAACATTGAGTGCCCTTTATAGGCCAAGCACTGAGTACAACACTGAAGCAGTGAATAAATCAGTTATCAACTTCTTCCTTCTGGGTGAAAGGGATTTTTCTGTAATGATTGGTTCTAGTTCTGTCCTTTGAAAGCACATAATTGGTTATTCCATTCCTTCAGAAATTTGGAGACAAAGAGTCCCTCAATGTCTGTTGTCACTCTGATCACTCTTTCTTTTGTGTATGCCCCAGTTGGTCAGTGACCCTTTCAAAGGAGACTGCTTAGAATTTTACCTTCCTTCTTGGGCTCCTCTGCCTTGTGTTTCGGTGCTCTGGTCTTATTACAGTTCCCTGGTTCCGTGCAGTTACATGGCTTATCATGTTTCCAGAGCCTAGAGGTGCAAGCTTGCATATGTATGTCTCTTGGGGAGAAGGAGTTAAAAACATTAACTTCAACCTGGGGAGTTGTTTTTCTTCTCCTGCTCTTTAACCAGAAAATCAATGTGATGGTAGCTTTGAAAACTGAAATGCCAGCTTTTAAACAACTGGCAAATAATAGAGTTCAAGATTTCAAGGGGAAAATGGGCTCCATAAAACTTCTGTGATCAGAACCCCTACATTGTCCTTTTAGTTGGTAAATTGAGAGTAAGTGGCAATGAGGAGGTAATCGCCTTTAACTGCATTTCACTGAGAACTAATGTCCCTGTGACCAGTAAATAATGTTAACTTAAAAAAAAATGAAGCCAGGCCCCTCCACTGGGACAACTTAAATAGGCAATGATTACAGTCTTGAACTTTTGCCCCCATGGAGTACAGCTTGACTGTGAGGAAAGGGGTACATTCATCTGTTCCACCAAAGCATTCTCAATGCCATACGTGACAAGGGTTTTGGGCTGATTTTATCAAGGATTAGGCAATCCCTCTGCTCTTAGACTTGGCATCTTCTAGGACTGAGAAGTGTCAGATTGACTCCAGGAAGCATCAGCCATTTCCTCTCACTCCAGAGTCAGGTAGGACTGACTTATTCCCCTGCTGATTATTTTCTGCCCCCATTTCCCATCTTGTTCTGCTCCCCAGATGCATTCTCTGCTCTTCTCTGTGCCCTGGGAGGCTGATCCCTGCAGATACATCTCTTAGTGTGCTGGCTGGTTTCCAGTTGAGTTTGGCCATTGAAAGGGCCTGGTAGGAGACAGGAGGGTGGGAAGAGAGGTCAGTGTATAACTTCTGAGCCCTCTGCTTCTGTAGTATGTCTCTAGAAGTGGCTGCACTCAATTACTTCAAATTACAGTTTCTGCCAATTAGCCCCTTATCTATGGTTCTAGTTTTCAGTAGACTCTAGCAACTGTCTTGGCCCTGGGCCTCAGGGCTGGTAATGGCCCTAGGAGGCTGGTAATAGCCTCCTATTGTTGCTGGTCTCTGGATGCATCAACCACTCTCACTTTTCCTTAACCTGCCCTCCCCTCTGTCCTTATGTCTTCTTCATTCAAATCACCTGGAATGAATTCTTCCTGCAGGGGCCCTGTGAGTTAAAACTCTGAATGTTTGAATCTCTTGTAAGTCATGTAATGCCATGCCATCAACTCCAGGGAAGCCTTCTTACTTCTTTCAGGTAGGTGCAGTCCCCAGTTTTAAGAGCAGGGGTGAAGCAGCCCTAACCAGGTTGCTCATCAGAATTGCACGGAGAGCTTTGAAAAAGATGCAGATTCTGAGACCCCACCTATTGAATGAGTTTTCTAGAGTGAGGTTTTACAATTTCTATTTTTGAAAAGATCTAAGCAAGAAAGGCAAGGTGGTGATAATTGTTCAAGTTAGGTGCTGGGTACATGGGATTTGTTACATCATTTTCTCTACTTTTGTGTATGTTTGAAATTTTTCACTATAAAAAGGAATCATATTAAGATTCTAAGTTGAGAACCACTGATTCAAAGTGGAAATTTGATATTTGTTTTGCTCGTCTCATTGTTCTTTTTCTTCATTGGCCTCGGTCAGACCATGGTAGGGTTCCCATACATGTAAACAATTGGAACAAGGCAGAGATCCAGCATCTTCTATTGACTGTAGTCTTAGGCACCATAAACCCAGGAACTCTGGCCTTGTCTCATAGGATACCCTTATAGATTGCGTCGAGCTGATTTGGCCAAATCTACTGGTCTTTTTTGAGTAGTTCCTACTCACATAGACACAATTTGTGACCTTTAGCCAAATTCTGTAAGTGTAAGGTTGAAAAACCCAAGTCACTGCACTCTGGGATGGCTCTCCTTCCCTTCTTTGTGAGAAAGTTCTCAGGAGTCCCACAGTTGTATTTGTACTGTACCAGAAAGGGACCCAGAGTTCCAAGTAGCAAATTCAGGTTTCCAGTCCCTGTTCCTGTGTGATCTTGGGAAGACAATATCCTTTAGAATTTCTTCAGTTTCATAGCATAGTAGTGAAAGCACCATCTCTGACTTTGAACCCAAGTTCTGCCACTTCCTAACCATGTGACTTGGGGCATATTGTTCAACTTCTGTATGCCCCAGTTTGTTCATCTGTAAAATGGAAATGTTAATAAAAACCACATCATTAAGTAGTTGAGAATATTAAATGAAATACTGTATGTAAAGATAATAGCATTGTGTGTGGTGTATCTTAAGTTCTGGATACATGCCATGTGATATCATCATTGTTGCTCCTTAAATTTATATTTCTAACTTTGGAGGGCTAGGCAGAAGGAAACACAGCAACAGTTTCAGATACAGAGTTTTTCTTTATCATAATATAATTTGAAAACCACTGCTGCAGATATTGAAGAAATGAATGGCTATAAAATTTTTGGGGAAAAAAATCCATTCAAAAAAGCCTGTGTGGTTGACTTTGTAGTCGCTGGTTGTTTTACAGAGTTCTGGGCTTCTGCCATCCTGGGTGAAAGGGCTGGCTGGACCTGAAACTGCTCTTTACCTGCTCTGGCCTGGGACTGTTAGGAGCAGCTTGAGTTATTAGTTTTGATATGTGGGAGGCAGTAGTGGAGGAAAGAATGGAGGAGCATCTAGGATTCTCCTAAATCAAGTGGGAAAAGACAAAAGGCTGAGATGACTTTGGCTAACGTACACCCTTTCTCAGCCAACTTGAGGACACCCGGCTTCGTTTAGCAAACCTGACCTCATGTTCCTGTCAATTAAAAACTATGCAAATGTGTTTTGAATTTTGTAGGCAAGGGTGTATTATCTCCTAATGCTGACTATTAAAATTCCTGATAAAAGCCAATATCCAAAAGTTGGATAGCAAGAGAGAGAAAGAAATTTGGTACTAAATTTAATAACTTAGTACAAAAATACATATATTAATACATAATGGTACTAAAAAACAAGTGCTTAAGTCCTCTCTTGGCTGGGAGGAAAAGATTAACCTCCCCTTTACATACAAGCTCACCTAATCTACTAAACTAAAAAATATATATATTTTGTTTGTTTTTTATTGTGGAATCTGGGCTTCACAGGAGTGAGATGCTAAGTGACATAAACTGCTTCACTCTTAAGCCAGGATCTAGCAAATGGTTGAAAGCTAGCCCGTCTGTAAAGAAGTATGTCTTCACTCTGAAATACTGGTCACTCACTCTGGCATATTCTGTTATTTCCTCCAACCCCTGGTGGCATGTATTTAAAAGTCACTGGCTGAGAAAAGTCGGATTCCATTGCTAGTTTTGATCTGAGAATGGCAAGGGCAGACATCATCAGAGTGCAGGACTCAGTTAGAACCTACCATTCACCCTGTTGTTCTGAAGACTGTCAAGGAGTCACATGGGGTGGCTGCCTGCCTCCTGATGGTGTGCTCCAGTACTTGTCTGGGCTTTACCCCTATTTTGTGGGGGGAATCACGCTTCCCTGGAAGCTCTTTTCTTTCTGCTCCCTCCTCTAACATGTGTCCTGAGCAAGATCTATGTGACAATGCCTTGTAGGTCACAGTGGATGGTTTCATGGCAAGCAACTGATGGAAGCTGAGCAGTCAGTGTCTTACCCCTCACATTGGTTCAGCACTGGGTAAGAGACCCCAGCTAGTTAATGTACAATCTTTCCTTGGGATTAATTCCTGCCCCCAACCCTTTATTATGAAAATTTTCAAACGTATCACAAAGTTGAAAGAACTGTATCGTGAACACCCGCCACTCAAACTCTACCAGTAGCCATTAACATTTTATTACATTTACTTTATCTCATATCTATTCATCTCACCAGCTATTAATTCAATTTCTTTTTGTTGCATTTAAAAGTGGGTTGCAAATATTAGTACACCTCTCCATAAATATTTCAGCTTGTGTTCATTAAGTAGGATTCAGTATTTGTTTACAGTGGGCTTTCTTTTGCTACAAAAATTACATACAATGAAATGCGCATATCTTAAGGGTATATTTGCGGAGTTTTGGCAGTTGTACACACTCAGGATTTATTTTCATCAGAAGTGGAGACAGAGTCCCTTTCCCACCAGGAATGTGAGGCTCAAAAATGTGAGCCTAGAGTGGGGGACAGCTATGACTCCAGCCTTCAGATACTGAAAGCCAGCTAGGGATAAGAAAGCTGACATACCAATGTGGAGGCAGAGCTGAGAGATAAAAATAATTTTGAAAGTATTGCAGTCATTTTGGCCTTTTTTTTTCAGTTGGTTAAATGCGCCTGTACATTCCCATATTTGCTGAAATGATATGGAGTTTTGTTTTTTTTTTACTTGCACCCAGAATCCTAATACATAAACTGTCCCCTTTAATGCTAATTCATGCATTACGTGTCTATTGCAGATATGGTGTCTATTTTAGGTATCTACCAAGTGGAGAGGGCTTACGAAAGTCTAATATTCCTTTCAAATCTAGGAGACTATGGATCTGATAAGATGAAAGCCTTGGCCTTACCTAGGTCCTAGCTACGGATCCATCATATATATGAAATAAACAATTTTGCACAGATATTAGCAACTTTATTCAAAGCATAATCTCCGACTTAAATAAAAACAAAAGCAAAAATATGACAGAATAACCTCAATATAAAAGTATAGTTATTAATATTAGAAGCAGGACCCTAATGGACTTGTTAATTATTATTTCCAACTTTGAATATTATCCAGTTTTTGTGACTTTAGCTAAATAATGACAGAAACAGAGGCAGTGTGTTTTCACTGTTAGAGGTGAAATAGGTTGCAAAATGACAAAGTGGATCCAATGTGGAAAATGTTGAATCCATGTGTGAGAGAAGGGGAAAGAGAGGAAAGCTTTCAATTATTTGAGGGGGAGTAAAGGAAGTCTTTATTGCCCAAGAGAAATTTCTACTGTTAGATTTTGGTTCTTGCTTATGATACTATTTATCAGTTGTGTTATTTTGGTATTGTGTGGCCAATATTGATTTCCTTTTCTCTCTTTGTCTCAAACCAAAATAAAAGTCTCCTTTGGTGATTTCTATAAAAGTCAGAATAGAGGTTATTTTTTGGGCAAAGGAAAGGCTTGTGATTAGAATGGGCTCATGGAGGGGTACCAGTGTGGCTGTCCAAGTTCTGTTTCTTGACCTAATGGTGATTACAAGAGTGTTCACCTTATTTTTGCTGGGGTTCTATTTTTGTATTTTATATTATACAATACAAATCTTAAAATCTGGAGCAAATATGTAAAGATTGTTAAAATTTGATAAAGCTATAGGGTGGGTACACTATTAGTGTATTTTTCTGTATCTTTGGAACATTTTACAATATAACATTTGAATTAAAAAATTCTTCCATAATCTCTAGCTTCTCTATAAAGGATGGGCATTTTATATAGGCTCTCATTCTGAGATCTGTCCACATGGCAGTAAATGACAATCATCTCAAAATTGTCACTATCATCCTCTTCTTTTGCACTTTCCCCTCAAATTGGTTCCTCAATCTCCGAATCTTCCCAGTTCATCAACTTTTTTTGCATGAGTCTTAGCCTAGTTCATTTTTTTTTTGGTAGAACATTTGAACTGTACTGTACATTTGAACAACAAATCTTGACTGACCAGATCTACTCATTGCCGAAGTGAATGAGGCAACTAATGTAATTATTTGGGTAATTTATGTTAAAGCTTTCCAGTTCAGATAATTCAAATGTAAGCACAGAAGACAGTGTAGGCTGGGTGCAGTGACTCACACCTGTAATCTCAGCACTTTGGGAGGCTGACTTGGAAGGATTGCTTGAGCCAGGAGCTCAAGACCAGCCTGGGCAACATAGCAAGACCCCCATCTCTATTTAAAAAAGTGTTTTTAAAGACTGTAGTGGTGATTGTCTTGTGTGACCTAATTATTGCCTAATTCCTCATTTCGTTTGGATTTTGAGTTTCTTGGTATTATGTATAAGGAGATAATTTGTGACAATAGCTAATAATGTTTAAGTGCTTGCTGTGTGCTAAGCACCGTGCAAAGCACTTTACAAACATCACTTCATTCAGTCATTCCATAAGTCTGCGAGATAAGTACTATTATTGTCCCAAATTTAAAGATAAGAATCCTGAGGCTTCTCAGGATGATTTTTTCAAGTCACACAGTTACCGTGTGAACTGAACTGTCAAAGGCCTGTACCTGGTTTAATGCTCTGAGGTCATTGTCTTGAGATTCTTAGTAATTTTTGAACAAGGAGCCCTGTATTTTCATTTTACACTGAGCTCAGCAAGTTATGCCCTGTGAGGTAGAAAAGGGCCAGAAACTCCAGAGGCGTGCCGCTAACCCCTATTCCTTTCTGCTGCTTTATTCTTCTCCAAATAAAGTTAGGAGAGGGAAAAAAAACAAAGAAACAAAACAACCAAGACAGACAAAAACACTCCAAACAAATAACTGAATAACAACAAAAAACTAGAAACAGGTGACCAGTTGATATGGCATATGCATGTAAGTAAAGACAGCAAGAAACTGATCTGCAAAAAATAATTTAAAAGTGTGCCTTTTGTGCTTAGATGAACATTTCCTGGATATTGTGCTTGGTAAATGAAATTAATACCTGAGACTTCTTCTCCTTTAAGAAATGAACCTATTCCCCTGACATAATGTTGATTTTTTCTATATTCATCACATATACTTAAGGCAAGAGTTATCTTTTCTGAAACCAACCGTTTTTGAACAAGAGCACAATCTGTGGATTTGCTTGTTGTTTTTTGCAACTGGGAATAGCTTCTCACTGCCTGGCATTTAGACGTATAAATTCATCCACACTTGCCCCAAACAAAGCTACGTGCAGGAAACAGCAGGAAAACAATGGCTACAGAATGAGAAAGGCTGAGTTGTGAGCAAATTCGTGCGTGGGAGATGTAGGGAGGAGTTTGGTCACTTCTTTTGCCTGTGATCCCTTTATTTCCCACTTTTTCTGATTTGAATCTTGATGCTCCTTTTTTCTGTGACAGCTTTGGGAGCTCCATTTTCCATCCTTCTGCAATCTTTGCCCTGTTTTGCTTGTGGTGCCCGCCTGTGCTTGTTTCCTTGTTCAAGTTGCTCAATTTGAGCTGCTCGTTCATGGCTTGTCCGATGTGGCCTCAAGTGCCTTCATGGCTTGGCAGTGAGAAAAACCTTGGCTCTCACTCTTCCCTGGTGTGACTTGTTCTGTGGAGGGTGAGGGTTAGGGCTGGTGGCAGCAAAAAAGCAGAAACTGGTGCAGAGGTTCCAGTTCCTATTCAAGACTCATTGAGGCATTCACCACCTGCCTCTGGAGAGCTTTGGGACTTAGATGCCTTGAAAGTTTAAAATGTTTTAGCTTCGATGTGACTTCTTCATCAGAAAGTCAAATCCCAGGAAAAAGAGCTTTTCTTGCCATGCAGGGGCTTGGCTGCAGCTCACTGGTGGTTACCGACATGCCCTCTCTGGCCCCACCCAGCTCAACAATGCCCCTCATTGTTTCCAAAAGGGCTTTCCCTGTGTCTGGTGCAGACCTGTACAGGCAGCTCCACAGCAGCATCCAGCTGACGCCACAGCCTCCTCAGAGCTGGAATGGAGCATGCTTCCCAACCGCCGGCATCCCAAACTGGAGGATTGTCATGGGTAATGTGACGAGGAATTTTTTCCTGATTCTGGATCGAGGACGGATTACCAGTGCAGAAACTGAATTTCGGGGAAGTTATGATTCCCGAAGGTCTATCTATGAGTTTAGCTTAGATCTTTCTATGCCAAGAACAGTGTTTCTTCATTGCCGCATCACATTACCCATGCTATGAAACAAATTTAGAGTAGAAGGAAGTGAATTAAGAAAGCTGGGTGTTGATTTCATGGTGAAGATGGAAATACTACTATTATCAGTGACTCGAGGATGTGGATCTAAATTATCAGCCTCTCCAGTGATGGCCGGGCATGGTCAGAACAGAGAGGAAAGGCCATTTCTGTATCAGGAATCAAGGAAATTGATGGGAAAGAAAAATGCTGACCACCCCCTAGGAAAATTAACCATCCCCAGAATAATGATCGCACATTTTATGGTTAACTGGAGAACAGATGGTGTTCTCTAGAATCTTACACTGACCAAAGTTGAAAGAATCTTGAAGAGAAATCCTTGTTTCTCAAAGTGGAGTACACAGCAGTCTCTTGGTGTCCTCGGAGCTACATATTAAGTTATTGCGCATCTATCTCCTGGAGCAACAATTCTATTTAATAAAAACGAAAAAACAAAACTCATGTTACTATATTAAAAACACCAACATCCTATGGAGAAGAAGGCAGCTTTGGTCTGAATCTGAGAGGAGGAAAACCTGCATGCCAGCAAGGGGTCTCTTTGGATCAATACATCCCAGGGTCCTAACTGTAGGAATCAGTTTTTATTCTCTTGTGTCTTTGGGCTATTTCTGTAAAAAGTTTGACAAGCACTGGTCATGTTAGTAGACAAGTAGAAATGAAGATATTAAATTATTCTCCTCTGGTCACAGAAGGACTAGGCAAGCCCAAGGTCCCATGAATCCCTCCTACTGCCACCTTCACTGTTCCATAAATATATTCTTTGCTATGGAAAGGTTTGTAAAATGTAAGTGTATCTTCCTGACTTAGGGAGATTTATTGGTAACATTTTTTTAAATAATACAAATATTCAGTGTTTGCAAAATACTCAATTAGAAAAAACAAATAATAGAATAGAAATTTATCCAACCTATTTGGTAGAATAACTGGAATACACATACTGAAAAACTTGGAGTTTGTACATCTTTAAAAAAAAATTTTAAATAAATGGATGGGGTACAAGTTTAATTTTATTACATCGATAGATTTTGTAGTGGTGAAGTCAGGGCTTTTAGGGTATCCATCACCAAATAATGCACATTGTGCCCATTAAGTAATTTCTCATCACCCACATCCCTTTCACTCTCTCACCCTTATGAGTCTCCAGTGTCTATCATTCCTCACTCTATGTCCACGTGGACACATTATTTAGTTCCCATTTATAAGTGAGAACAGGCCGTATTTGTCTTTCTGTTTCTGAGTTGTTTCACTCAAGATAATGGCCTCCAGTTCCATTCATCCTGCTGCAAAAGAGTGATTTCCTTCTTTTTAATTGCTGCATAGTATTTCATTGTGTATATGTACCACATTTTCCTTATCCAATCATCTGTTGATGGATGGACACTTAGATTGATTCCATATCTTTGCTATTGTGAATAGTGCTGCAATAAATATGTGGGTGTAAGTATCTTTTTTAATATGTTGATTTCTTTTCCTTTGGGTGGATACCCAGTAGTGGGATTGCTGGATCAAATGGTAGTTCTATTTTTAGTTCTTTGAGAAACTGTACTCTTTGACAAGGAAATTCTACTTCTATAAATTTTTTTTCTCCAAGGAAAAAAGCATGAAAGTTTGTAGCTATAAAGATGTTCATTTCAAGATTGTTGAAAATAGTGAAAACCTGGAAACAATTTAAACGTCTAATATTTGGGATATGGTTTAAGTAAGTTGTAATACATCTTTACCATAGAACACCATTGTAGCCTCACACTCCATTTAAATGATGTTGTGAAGGTTAAAAGAGTACGGATTCTAAAACTTGATTTCTTGGGTTTGCAGCCTGATTGTGAACTTACTACCTGTTAGATGTTGGTAAAGTTTCTTAAATTCTCGGTGCCTCAGTTTCTTTTTTCCTTTTTAAATGTATACCTTGCTGTTCGTATATAACTCAGCGTCTCAGCTTCTTCCTGAAGATAATGATGTAGCATTACACCTTCCTCACAGGGAACTTACCAGGTACTCATCAAACATTAGCTATTGGTAGATAAGCAGTTACCAAGCAGGAAAGTCACGTATTACTTCTTATTAAATAGAAATCACAGGTTAACAAAAGTCTGTACAATATGACAATGTATAGTATTTTAAAAGATCCTTTTGAAAGGTCTAGACCAGTAATTCCCAAACTGTGTGCCAAGACATCCTGGGCCACTGTGGTGAATTCACAGCAACGCCCATCCCAATATATTCTAAAATTTCTAGGGAAACACAGTGACACCTTTGGACACTGGGAACTACATACTACCATTAAAGTGTTTGGACTAAACTACATAATAAACATAATTTATTTTGGTCTAAAATGCTAGACAAACTTACTGAAACACTGAGAGTGCCATGAACTGAGAAAGCTTGAGAACCTCTAATCTAGCTTGTGGACATATACCAAGGTGTTAATGTTACTGAGAGGTGGGGTTATATATGCTTCATATATTTTTTTTTTTTTTTGCTTCTGATTTATCTAGACTTTCTAATTTTCTGCAGTGAATATTTATTGTTTTAATTAAAACAATTTCTTCCTGAATCTGTGCAACAACCATTTATTAAGCACTATTTGGTGTCAGTCTCTGGGCTGGACACAGGAAGGCGAAGATGCCACACCCTCAAGGAGCACATACTTGAGGGTGAGTCGGGAATGTAAACAAATAATTGCTGTTCAGTAGAACAGGCTCTGAGACAGTGGTGCTGATTGGAGTGGGAGCTCTGAGCTCTGCTTTGGGAGATTAGTGCAAAGTTAGGCACAACTTGTGGGATAAACGGGACTTCCAACTGGAAATGGAGAAGGGGTAGAAGAATGTTCCTCCTTGTGGCTTGTGGGTAGAGACTTGGATACATTTGGTCGGGGGTTTAAAGACTGGAAAGGCAGGCAAGGTGAGAATGGAAAGGCTTTGGTGGGGCATGCCTTGGACTGGGAGGTTAACTTATATAGGACAGGAAAGCACTGACAGGTTTTAAGCAGGGGAGTGTTATAAATGTTGTGCTGTGGAAGGATCACTCTGGCAGCACTGTGGAGACAGCACAGGGAGGCTGGGAGAGAGCTGGACAGGGAAGGGGACCAGCCAGGAGGATTTTGTAATAGCCCAGGAAAGAGGTCATGAAGCCCCAGTTGGCTAACAACAGGTTATGCAATGGGCCCTTGTGGACTAAATCAGCAAAAGCAAATGATCCAGATGTAGAACATTGTTCATCTCAAAATATGTTGGCATCTTTAAAAGTAAAAACTTTTTTGTCTGGTGACAAAGATAATACATGTTCAATACAGAAAGTTGGAAACTATGCAAATGTACAAAGAAGAAAATGAAAGCATCTATAATCCCATGAACTGGAGATATATGTATATGTACACGTACTGTATATGAGAGGTAAAAATGAAATATTATATTTATATTTAAATGCTGATTTATAAATCTCATATATACATAGTTTATTTAAAATATGTGCATATGGTAAAATAAAATCTAACTTAGAGAAGGATAGAAAATAAAAAATAAATATTGAGTGTTTACCACATGCTAGGCACAAAATATAAGAACTTACATCTATTTGGCCATTTAATTCTCACAGCAACCTTGTGAGAAAGGTCTGCATGTATTCTGTCATTTTACCCATAAGCAAATTGAAGTACAGAAAGATCAACGTGACTTACCCAGGGTTTGGTAACTCAAGTGTCAGAGCTGGGATTTGAAATGAGACTAAGCTGTTTTTCCTCCAGGGCCTGTATCATGAAATAATGATGGGGCAATTTTGAATGATATATTTAAACTAATGTTGTTTGATTCATTGACTTTACGCAGTGACTCCTGATACTCCACTACAGTGTTGTCCAGCTGAACTTTCTGCAGTGATGGTGATGGACAGATTCAATGTCTGGTCAATCTAGTACAGTAGCCACTAGCCACATGTAGCTAGCTATTGAACACTACAAATGCTGCTACTCTGAACAAGGGACTGCATTTTAAATTTTAATTAATTTAAACTTAAATGGCCAACTGCAGCTAGTGGCCACCCATGGGACAGCACAGATCTCCATAAGATAAAAAAAATGAACACCTCACCCCTTGGTCATATTCTCTGTCTTAGTAAAACCACCTTTATTTCTTATTTCAGTCCTTTCCCATGATCATCTCCGTAAAACATGCCTGTATTCTTGATTTACCTAATTGAACATTATGTTGTCCATGCTGTGCAAGATAAGGAATTATTTTGTGTACACCACTCCCACACCCCTCTCTTCTCAATGTTATGAATTTATTTCTATTATTAGTTACCTATATACTTTGGTATTAGTTAAGATTTTTCTGATTGAAAGTGGGATAGAAAAAGCCAAATCCATCTGATTTCAGCAATACAAAGGGAATTTATTGGCTCATATAAACAAGATCAGAGGCAGAATTGGCATTAGAGCAGGCTAAATTGAGAGCTCAGTGTGAGCGGGACTCGATTTCAGCTCAGCTGTCCTCAGTCTGCAAGCTTCATCTTCAAGTTCTATGTGGTGACCACAGTTGTAGCGTGGCTTCATAACCTCTTAGATTCTAGCCTAGCAGGAAAGTAAGCATGTGTCTTTCTTGTAATGCTATTTAGCTGTGGCCACAATGATGCTCAGTTAAAACACACACATGTGCGCACGCACACACACATAAACTCAGTGATTACAGCAATAAGCATTTACTTAACATGTGTATGTGTGGGTTGGCTGAGTTCAGATGATCTAGATTGGGCTTGGTGGGGGTTCTGCTGATCTTGGTAGAAGCTGCTCACACTTCCAAGGTCAGCTGGGGGTCAGCTAATTTATGGGCTTCTATGGACAGCTCTGCTGATCTTGCTTAGGCTTCTGGGCTAGTGTAGCTCAGCCCTGTTCCATATGTCTCTTCTCTTCTTTCCTGGGACCAGTGACCCATCCCAAGCATATTCTCATGGTGATGACAGAGACACAAGAGTGCAAGACCAGCTGCGCAAACACGTGTAACCTATGCTGTGTCAAGTCTGCTAACATCTCGTTAGCCAAAGAAAGTCAAAGTCACGTGACTGTACCCCAAACCAACCGAATGGAGAAGTACTCTCCTCCCATAGGAGTGAGAAGGAGGCAGAGAATATTTCTGAACAGTAATTTTCTATACCACTTAAGCAGATGGGGTTGGCTTGCTCATTTCAAAACAAGTGATGTGGCCAAGGGCATAGGTTGTACACTTGGCCTAGACCTAGGTCCCATATTCCATCATGGGTGTAGAGTTACATTCAGATTTGCCCAAAGCATGTGAGCTAAGAGTGGAGAAGGAAGGCTTACTTCAAATCAAGGTCAGGGTTCTGCTAGCTACATATAGGGGAAATGGATGTGAGATGGCAAACCACAGTGACAATTATAACTTTAAACAATAGACTTACACTTTTATTTCTTGAGTCTTTGGTGTGAGATAGTATCCTTTGACACCACATGCCTAACAGTTCTCTTTCATTCCCCATTTCCACTCTGTCAGCTTGATCATTCATGCTACTTGTTTATATTTATGAATGAAGGACTAGGTAATTAACAATGGTGGCTGGGTGTCAGGTGCAGCTCCCTGCCACTGAGTAGGTGTGTCTCCTCAGTAAGCACATCTGAGATTGGTGACTGGCTGTGTACATGGGTGGGATGTATCAACCACAAGCTTCCCTTAAGGATGCAAGCACAGAGAGTCATGCAAATGACTTTCCTTTCACCTCAAAACACCAAAAACAGAGGGCTTCACTGTGGAATGCCAAATCCCATACAACAAGCTTTAGCTCTTCCGGGGAGACATCTTATTTTCTTAATAGATCAGATCTTGGGGAGGGGACAAAGGTTTCTGAATCCCCTCTCACTGTTCCATCTGTATGCATGGGAAAGGAGGAGAGAGATGATAAAGTCAAACAGTGCAGCCATTCTCTGGACAACCTTCCATTAGTCACTTGGTTTTTGCTCCTCTTTCCATTCCTGAGTTCTGAATCTGCTCATGTCCAACGTGAAGATTCCCCAAGACTTCTTTGGAAAGAATGTTCCACCCTTTCTGCATCCTTCTCCTGAGTAGATCTGGGGTGCTGCTTTGTCTGCTCTCTTTCATCTATCCATACTATTTACTGTCTTTCCATCTTCCAGAAAAGTATCAAAATGTCTGCTGATGGTTTCCTTTTTTGTCTTCAGCATGGTTACGAATTTATTTCCTTAACTGACTCTTCAGCAGAATTTTGAAAAGGAGTGTAGATAAATGCAAGCATCCAGTCCACCATCTTGAACACACACACACACACACACACACACACACATATATATAATATTGTGTGGGTATATAAATGTGTGTGTATGTGGGTGCACGCACATGTGTTTTTTTTAAAACAACATTAGATTTTGCCAGTTACATTTTTGCTACTGGCTTAATTGAATACCCTTCTAGAAGAGCTTTGAAAGCTGTTTCTTAAAACCACTTGGGGAAAACAGAGATCTTCCTCTCACTTTATTATTATTTTTTAATAATATTAGTTGAGTTTTTGGTGTTTTTGTTTTTGTTTTGTCTTGTTTGGTTTTTTTGCTACCTGAATGAATAAATGTCACAGATGATACGATCTGTTACACAGAAATCAGTTTAAGTTGTACTTAAAAACAAGAAAAGGTATGTTGATTCTAACCTGTGGAGGTCAGCATTGGCTTTATCTATGTTTTGGATTTCTGTTGTTATTTGTTTTTGATACTGAACAATCCTAAACCATACACCCTTATCAAACTAGAGCATCCAGTTCAAATCCTGAGAGTAGCTGGTAAAGAATGGGCCTGGAATAAGAGTGGGTAAATGACCCATGAAAGAAATAACTATGTTATGTTGGATCTAAAACCTAACTAGTAAATATTTATCTGTTACTGTTAGTACTATGTATACATCTACTGTATGCCAATAGTATTCAAAATATATGGTTCTACTGAGGATGGCTAAAACACCCATAGATGGAGGGAGAGCTTCTGTCTAGTGGGCTTCAAATTGAAAAGATGCATAGCATTGAGATAGACACTTTCCAGGAGAAAACCATGACTCACATGGGGATGACTTCAATGGCATCTGGTTTCCATCTTCTTTGTTTCTTCTCTTGGACTCCATTCAGAGGCACTTCCTTCCAGCTGGAGCTTTTAATGGCATAATGTGAAAGCAAGATCCACAGAAGTGGGTTTACAGGAGGGACTTGAAGGAGAAAATGCAGATCATCAGGGGGAGACGATGGAAAATTACACCCAGATGGGAGGGAACAGAGAATGTACACACATCCAGACTAAAATATACCAATTAAAATATTTAGGGAAATGAAGAGTGGTGTATGATTTTTAATATAGGGTAACAAAAATGTGAACGGAATAAAAAGGCAAAGTGATATAGTCCTGATTGCAATTAGCACATTAATGCAATTTCTGTTTCTAGCCTGGGAAAATATGTCAGCTCTCTTTACTTAAATGAATGGAACATGGCGCTGCTTGTAGTCTTGCTATGACTTATTCATTCTACACACTAGCTCCATTCATGATGGCAGTACCCTTCTTTTGCTTTCAGAGCTGGAAAGGTGCTGGTGAAGCTTGCCTGGTGTGCCAAAATGACCTGGAATTGGAGGCAAAGCCACCACCTGGGTGGGTGGGTTGGGCCTGGTTACAATAACCAGCAGCCCATCTGAGTCCATACAAGAGAGAGACTGGAAGGGGTACAGCAGACCACTGGTTTCTTCATGAAAACATTCATTTTCACATTCTCCTCCTCCCAAGCCATCATTAGCAAGGAGGAAAGTCTGTTTCTTCTTTTAAAATGAGAGTCCATTATATTCTGTACCTTTTCTCCCTATATATGATGTTCCTTTTAACTGAATATTACCAGATTTGAGCGATTTGCCACTGGTCTTATTCTCTTTTCTATCTCCAAACAACTCTTGCAAGAGGCCGTATCCCTGGGAGGTAGGTGGTGATGGCATGGAGGCTGTAACAATGGTTACGGTTCTTCTGCATATTGTGGCAGTCAGAGCTGATCCAAACTGAGAATAAGTCAAAAAATAATTATTGAGTACTGGTCCAAGTCTCTGCAGAGATATATTTTAATGAATAATACTTCAGTCCCTGTTTTATGTGCTAGGGATGCATTCAAGACCCGCAGTGGATGCCTGAAGCTGTGGATAGTACTGAACTCTCACATGTTTTTTCCTACACATACATATTTGTGATAAAGTTTAGCTTATGAATTAGGGACAGGAAAAGATTAACAATAATAGCTAATAATAAAATAGAACAATTACAACAATATAGTGTAATAAAAGTTATGTCAGGATGGTCTCTCTCTCTTAAAATACCTTATTGTACTGTATTCATCTATTTTTGGGCCATGGTTGACCATGGGTAACTGAAACCTAGAAAAGCAAAACCTCAGGGAAGTGAGGACTACTGTATCAAAATGGTAGTATGAGACAGATTGCTCTAAGCCCTAAGAGAGATACAAATCAGGCTAACAGGAACAATAGAGGTTAATTCTGATGTGGTGTTGGGAGACAGGAGTACATATCAGAAGGCAAGAGTTGAAATGACAATGTGGAAATGTATGGGGAGGATTCTTCACTTCATTGGTTTGGCTAAATTCTGGGGCAGCATTGGCTTTACGTATAGGCCAGGGGTCCACGAACTCAGATGCCCACAGGGGCCAGACAAGCCCCATATATATGTGAATCTGTCCAGGTGTGAAGCAATCGGGAGTGTTGGAACCTGTGATAGAAGGAGGGGCACGCCCCCACAGAAAGCTCTTCAATCTCATGTTAAAAATTCAAACAATTCATGTTGTTGTCTGCAGATCTTCTCTGTCCTACAAAGGCATCCCTGTGCCTCTGCATTCAGACTCAACTCCTCCACCCCAGAGAGAGACCCAAGCTTCCTCTCAAACGCACAATCATATTTGCATAAGTAACAGAATCTTCTAGGGCTGATCCTCCCAGAAATATGAGCGAGCAGGCCTTAAAGACAAGTCCACATCTCCAGTGTGGAAGATGGAATTCTTTAAAGGGCAATTTAATCAGCTTTCACAGGGCGTTCTATCACACGTGGGCCAAGAGCCCAGCCCTGGAGGAAAAGCTGGCTGAGTCTCTTGTGATTTTTCCAGGACTGCCCGCTGTCAGAGGGGGAGGAGGAGAGCTTCAACCAGAGCAGCTGTTTCACAGGTTGAGCTCCTGAGTAAACTCTTGTCTGAACAGGGAAAGGCCTCTGAGCATAGTTATGACATAGATGGGGAAACTCCATCCCCACTCTTCAGATGGGGGCTTGGGTGGACACGCTGCCTGGGCTTTCCTGACCGTGCTCCACACGGAGCTTTTCCCCTTTGGCGTGTAGTGTGTCCGTCCTATCCCCCTCCCTTTCCAATAAATACAAGGCCTTGGATGGATGTAGCTGCTCAATAAGGACAACTTAATAAAGTCACATCAGTCCTGATTAAATTCACAGCTTGCTGTAGAATTTTCCGGAATTGAAGAATGACAATCACGGACTTCAGTGTGCTCTACAAGTAGCAAATAGGATTAAAGAGAAAATAATAAATTCATACATAGTGAAGCTAAAGAACACAAAACGGAAAAAAATCTTACAAAAAAATTAAATTAGAATTTAATCCCTGCTTAAAATATCTGCATTCTCTTCTTTAATCCTTTTGACAATAAGCAAACCTATCAATTTATATTAAAGATATAGAGGCTTTATATTAAATCGGAATGTTGTAAATTCTGCGGGCAAACAGGAATACTTTGGGATTCTCTTCCCATCCTTTTTTTACTACTAGGGATTTTAGACATTTGCAAATAATCTTTTTTGGTTGTTGTTCCTTCCTTTAGTTTAACTCAGTGATTTTCAAACTCTGGCACACATAGGAGTATTTTGTACAGGGCTGGACCTCCACCACCCAACCATGTATACAGAGGGAGTTTTGAGCACATGAGATTCTCACCTGATAACCAGTTAGATGTTTCAGCCACTACCTCCCCTGCCACACACACACACACACAGAGGAGGCTGACTGTGGTGAAGTCAATTGTTCACTCTCCTTATGTTTTACATTTTCTCTTCATATCAAATAGGTAGTCAGACTTGTTCTTCCTTGTTTAAGGCAAGAAAGGAGAAAAAAGAAAGCTGCTTCTCTAGGCTGGAGAAGAGATGGCCCTGTTGCTCCTGTGAGCTGTGGGACCCAGGAATCACTCCATAGTGTACCCCTCAGAAGGGAGGAGGCTGTGTGTACTCCAAGGGAGGCTAGACCTTAAGGGTGGGTTTTCTCACCTCCTAGAGATCCCTGGCATCCCACATGTGGCCTGAAATAGCAGAGATGAGACCTAAGTGGGCCATGTAGACTGCGACAATTGCTATTTCAGCACTAACCTGTGTAGACAGATGACAAAATACTGGAGTAGTCTTCCCTCAACATTGCATAAGGCCCTGTACTCTGTAAGACCCAGACTTTTGCAGAATCCTGGTGCGTGGGGGTGTGAGAGCAGCCCAAGCATGGCTGGATTAAATTTCCTGCCAGCTTGGTGGGCTGGTTACTCAGAATCCAAATTTAATTTGATGCAAGGAAATCTAAAAATTTTATCTGTTTCTTGAACACATGAATTTATAGACTGAGATTTACACCTAATTCAAATGTTGAACGCCTTGCTAATGGGGAGGATTTGCTGACAGCTACAAGGGATCTGTCTCTGCCAGCTTGGGATGGCTATGTCCCATGAAAATACATTTCTGAAAGGTGAGCTCATGCCATCAGTGGGAAGCCGTCAAGGTTGAACTATACCAGTAGTTCGGTTTCTCAGTTTTTCCAAGGCCTTGTTGTGGGTCACTTAGCTAGTGCCCTGATCTATCCTTGCCAATACTTTTGAGGGTTAAGAGAAGCAAACACCAAAGTGCACACTTTGAAAAACAAACCAACAAACAGCTTCACTCTTAAAAATCACTTTATTAGGCTCAAGACGAGCTCCTGCCTGCAAAGCTCTCAACTGCTAGAAACCGTGGGCCGGGCAGCCGCCTACTTCCCATCCAAGTCACAGTGCTTAGGGTTCAACTTGAATGGCTAATTATTGGTCACCTCACTTTCTTATCAAAGCCAAAAGATTATACTTAATGCACAACTTAAGCCGTCCCCTGGACCTCACTTGTTTGGACTGGCAATCGCGTTTTCTGTTCCCCTCCCCATTTACCTTAAGTTTTAGTAATTGCCCTCTGGGCTCAAAAGAGCATCCCGCTAAGCCATTGAAATGTTGAAAAGCTCCCTGACATGGGACATGTTTATCTGCACTCAGAGAAAGAGCTGGGACAAATATGTGCGGCTTTGGTATGACAGGATGCAGATTTCTTGTGAGCAATTTCTTAACTTTCAGCTTAATAATAACTATAATCAACTCAGTGCCTTGAGAGTTGGTTAGAAGTGTTGTTACACAGTAACTAGAAACTTCAAAGATGGTAAATAAGTCATAATGGTGATATTTTCCACAGTGTAAACACAATGCCCAGTATCCCTTTGGGCTTTACAAAATGCAGGAACACTTGCTCAATCCATCTTTTTAGAAATAAAGAAGAGAAGGCCCCTTTTCTAGCTCTTCTGTAGCCCTTCCTGCTGTGGGATTTCTAGTAGAAGGACTTGCTCAACTCTGGCAGCTTTTTCAAGGTTGCATCCGATGATCTAACAACAAACAGGTCACCTTCCAACAGATGAGAGACTCAAACTGTGGGCATTTTGGGGTCACTGTGAAACACTGACGCCGGCGGGATGTAGGTGTACTCATCAAAATGGAGCCAGGTAGATATTATCAATAATAAGAAAAAAAGTCTTTCAACTCCAATAGGCCTAATATTGAGCCTCACCACCCAGTCTTGAGCAATGAGAGCCTGGATGAGTAAGTAACTTAAGAGATGAATATATGTGTAAGCCTCACCTGTAGGATAAGGATTATAATGACTTTGGGACTCACCATATTCTTTTCTGTGTCAAGTTCCTGTGCAATTCATTCTTCCTGCCTTGCTAATTCTTATTCATGCTTACTAGCTCATTGTAAATCTGATTTTTCTCCAAAAACTTTTCTGCTACAATCTCCCATATATGTTAGCGCCCCACGGCATGGTCTTCCTCTCAAAACTTTCCATCCTATTTCTTCACAACACGTAAGGGATTTTAGCTAAATCATTTTCTCTATAATTTGTCTCCATGGTTGGAATTTAAGTTCCAGAGGGGCAAGGAGTATTTCTTCTGCTTACTGTGTTATCCAAAGCTCCTTGTACACAGCCTTACTCATAGCAGATGTTCAGTAAATAGTTGTTGAATGAATGGATGGTTGCTCTGTCTGTTGAGGTTGGTGTAAGGATTGTGAGACAATGCCTCTAACAGAATCTGCACATAGAAGCAGTCACATCAATCCATTTTAGCTTTATTCCTCCTCTCTTTCAATAGTGTTTGACAGATGTATTCCCTTCCCCCATTTTCTTCTACAAACTCCAGATTTTTTATTTCCTGGCAAAGAATAACAATTTTAGAGTTGGGGGTATAGGAGGATTATCACTTTATGGATCCCTATGTTAGGGACACAATAGTTGAAGTCATAAGAGAAGTTGTTAATTGTCAGGGTCATATAATCTATGCGATGGTGATGGTGGCAGTGGCCCATCTGGAGTGGCCACTACAAGGATGCCAGCTACAGCGAGGGAGGTGCAGCCAGGGCTGTGCACTCTGCAGCACTGGCGGGGGCTGGGAACAGGTAATGCCAACTGGAGCCCTGCACCCTACCAAGTTGGTGGGATGGGAGCCTGTGCTCCCTAGTGCAGATGCAGCTGTGCAGCCACATAGCTACAGCTCCAGACCCAGGCATCCCTTTACTCTCAGGATCCCGGGAAGCCCCCTACCGCTGCAGGCTTGGAAGTGTCTGTTCCTGTTCCCTGACCTTGTTCTACTCCTGGAGCCCACTTCAGTGCAGAGAAAAGTTGTAGCTGAGCCTGGGTGCTGTTGCAACCTGGTCAGGTTGCGCGTGCTTGGAGCAGCACTGCCACACCAGTCACCTCTCCCCCAACTACCCCAGCTTCCTCCAGACTTTGGGCACTGACAAGTGTGAGAGGGAGGCTGGGGTACTGAGGGTGGCTTGGTGCAGGCCTTCAGGTGCCCCTTGGTGTGGACAGCCTGGGCACTGTGGATGGCATGTTGATGGCAGTGGGGGGCAGACAGGTCCCTAGGTGGGAAGGGATATGTCCCTGGTGAAACCCCACCTTCAAGCCGGGAATGCTCTGGAGGCTGGGCTGCCGGTTACAGGTGGAGTCCCTGACCCAGAGTGAGAACTCATGGTGCTTTTTTCCAGGCCCACCCATGGCTTCCCATGGACCAATCAGCATGTACTTCCTCCATTTCGAGCCCATAAAAACCCCAGACTCAGCCAGACTCAGACACTTACTGGGACAACCTGCTTGTGGATAGAGGCTACCCACTTCGGGTCTCCTGAGAGCTGTTCTGCAGCTCAGTAAAGCTCCTCTCTGCCTTGCTCACCCTCCAGTTATCCACATAACCTCATTCTTCCTGGATGTGGGACAAGAACTCAGGACCCACTGAATGATGGGAGTGAAAGGAGCTGTAACACGTTCCTGGCTGCTTCACTGACCTTCAGGCAGTGACACACTCCCAGACTGGAAGTGAAGCATCGCAACCGTTCTTGGGGCCCAGATCCCAGGATTCCCTGAGCCAGAGCTGTTGCAACACTACAGCCCTCCCATGCTTCACTTGTGCCCAGCAGCTGCACCATGGGATGGGAATCAGCAGTGGGGACAGGCCAGTCCAAGAGCTGTGGGCCTGAGTGGGGCAGTGGGACTAACACAGCTGTAACACAAATACCTGAAACACGTCCCCTACTCTGTACACACCCCCACTCGCTCACTGTGGGTGACAAGAAGGAGAGAAGAGTTGCAGCCCTTCTGGAAGCCCAGATCTTGGGGCTTCCCAAGCCTGAGTTGTGACCCACTAACACCCTCTTTGAGGTTCTGCAGTTCCTGGCATCTCCAAGCTTTCAGGTGCCACTGCATTTCCCCTCATCCATCCAGACCCTGGTGCCAGTCACTTGAGGTATGCAGCCTCACGTGAAGCCAGTGCCTATGCCGGCACCTGGAGCTACCCATCCTGCTGCAGCAACTGGTATGCCTGGCTGTGCACAGCAGCCAGAACCTGCCCCTGCTTACACATTCACACACCCCCTACCACTCTGTGCCTGGCTCGCCCTTAGCAAGTGTGGGATCTGTGCCAGTAGCACAGGCCGAGCACAGCCTGCTGGGCTGTGTGGGTGAGACAAGCCCAGCAGAAATGAGCAAAACCCAAGCAGAGGCACTGCTGGCCACAGAAGTTTCTGGCTGGTGAAATGACACCTTAAGCATTCTGTGACAATGGTGCATTTGGCTCAAGGTCTCTAGCTTCTGCTTCTTCATCTATAGCTCTAGGTTTTGTATTGCACTCAGTATATACTATATGTTACTTTTTTTTTCTTAATCACCAACATCTGCTAAAACTTTTGCCCAGCCAGAGAATTCAACAGGTTACCTGAATGGCTAACCTTATATGGGTCTGACTTGGCTGAGACTGTTTTTATTTTTTGGAACATGGTCTCACTCTGTTGCCCAGGCTGGAGTATAGTGGCATGATCATGGCTCACTCTATCTTCGACCTTCCAGGCTCAAGTAATTGTCTTGTCTCAGCCCCCCGAGTAGCTGGGGCCACAGGTGCATGCCACCACACCTGGCTAATTTTTGTACTTTTTGTAGAGATGGAGTTTTGTCTGGCTGAGACCTTTAATGAGAAAAAAATTTCTTACCAAAATTCAGCATCCATTAACCATTTGCAAGTAAAATAACCTAAGAAATTTGTTTTAGACCTGAAAAAAGGGCAGATTTCATTTGCCATAAGCAAGGCAACTGGAATAAAATGTTGAATTTTTAATTTTTTTAAAATCCAAAGAGATATTAGGTGTTTTCTTCTTTTGTTGCGTGATTTGTCAGAATTCATACTGTAAAGATTTCAAATTAGTTCACTGCATGATTCATTGCTAAAAGTGGTCAAAATTGTAGATTCGTTTTGTTCTGATATACTTGCTCTTTGACAGTTTATAGATAATTTGGAAGAAGTGAAAACTGACTGTAAAGATTAGATTGTTTTATCCAGTTAGAGGCTGAGTAAGAGAAAGTTGTTGGAAGTCTTTATCAAATTCAGATCAAAGACTTTTGGGAATTAATGAGTATCTTCAGAGAAACAATCTGTTAGACCCCTCAGAGATGCAAGATTGTCTTTTTTGGCAGACACATATTCATCTGAGCACACTGAATGAGAACATTGCTCATTTGTTCAAGAGTGTACAGGTATATGATATTCATACTACACATATGAGTTGAAGGATGATAACAAATCCAGATTGGACTTATATTCCATTGTGACCTGGCCTGGACTTAGTGGAATCAGAAACTTTGAAGAAGTGCAGAACCATCTGAAACAATGAAGTCACCCTTTCAGAAGCAATTCACTCATTTGGATGCTATGAATCATGCTTCGAGCCTCTTTGCTTGCTTTTGATGGTTAAATAAGGAAAGTTCCTGAATGATCAAGTATCTGTTGTAACTGTGGCACTCAGCTGCTCAATCTTTGGGCAGTGTTTGCATTTGCATGGCTCTGTGACAAAATGTTCTATTTAATTTACACCAAGACCCATCATCAACAATGGAAGCTCAGGAGCAGAATGTACCCATTATTCTCAAAAAGATGAATTTTGCTAAATAGTGATATTTTCCCTGACTTCATCAACAATAATTGGCTAGCCCTGGGCCAAAAATTACATGTTTTTATGTGAAGAAATTCAGGTAATGTACCTTTATGAGTTGCTTTAAGATTATTTATAAAATTCATTAAAAAATAACTTTTGTCATATGACTACAAAAGTAATAATTCTAAAAATTAGGAAAATATAACAAAGCACAAAGAAAATATATCCACCATCTTAGCATACAGTCATATACCATAATAACTTTGCATATATTTCCTATGTTTCTATATTCCATAAATATACATGTGTGAGAATTTATATATGTATGTATGTATTATGAATATATATGAAGGGACATCAAAATGTTCATGGAAAATGCATATTGTGAAAAAACTATGCATGAATTTCAATTTTTTTGCACCAAAATAAACTCGTACTAACTTGTTATAACATGGCTGAAACATGATCTAGGCTGAGGCACTGAGAAAGCTTAGACATAAGTTTGTAAAGAGCCCCTATCAGAGCGACATGAATTCTGCTAAAATTGAAACAAGAACAAACATCAAATTTAGGGTGAAGCTGGAGTTGAATAATGGTGAAATCATTGATGCTTTATGAAAAGTTTATGGGGACAGTGCCCTCCCCCAAAATTAGCAGTTTACAAATGAATAACTTATTTTAAGAAGGATGAGATGAAGCCCTCAGTGGCAGACCATCCACATCAATTTGTGAGGAAAAAATTTATCTTGTTTATGCCCTAATTGAAGAGGACTGATGATTAACAGCAGAAACAATAGCCAACACTGTAGACATCTCAGTTCAGCTTACACAATTCTGACTGAAAAATCAAAGTTGAGAATACTTTCCACTTAATGGGTGCCCAAACCATTGTACTCAGATCAACTGTAGCAAGGGCAGACCTTTCGATGGGAATTGTGAACAAGTGGGATCAAGATGCTGAAACACTTCTTTGAAAAATTATGAGAGAAGATGAAACATAGCCTTACCAGTATGATCCTGAAGACAAAGCACAATCAAAGCAATGGCTACCAAAAGGTGGAAGTGAACCATTCACAGCAAAAGTGGACCAGTCAAGAGCCAAGGTCATGATAACAGTTTTGTGGGATGCTCAAGGCATTTTGCTGTTGACTTTTGGGAGAGCCAATGAATGATAACATCTGCTTATTATAGACTGTTTTGAGCACTTTAGTCAAACAAAACTTTAGCAGAAAAATGCCTAGGAAAGCTTCACCAGAGTCATTCTCCACCATGACAGTGTTTCTACTCATTCCTCTCATCAAATAAGGGCTACTTTGTGAGAATTTTGATGAGAAATCACTATATATTTGCCTTGTAGTCCTGAATTGGCTTCCTCTGAATTGTTTTTCTTTAATAATCTTAAAAAACCTGTAAAGAGCACCCATTTTGCTTCAGTTAATAATGTCAAAAAAGACTGCATTGATATATTTAAATACCCTTAGTGTTTTAGCAATGGACTGATTGGCTGGTACCATCACTTACAAAAGTGCCTTAAACTTGATGGAGCTTGTATTGAGAAATAGTTTATATTTTTATTGATCTTTTAATTCCCTTTTTCTGTGAACTTTCTGAAGTCTCATTATACAGGTATGTGTGTGTGTGTTAAAATGATACAACATATTGTTTTGCAAACTTGTACTTTATTATGTATTATAATAAATGTGTGCCAGGAACTAGGCTAAGCACTTTATAGGAACTATCTCCCTTAATATTTACAGTAACCCTGTGAGATACTATTGTCACCCTCATTTTACATGTGAAGAAACTGACACTTAGTGAGGTTAATTAACTCTCTGAAATCATAGAGGTGGCAACTGGTGAAGCCAGAACTTGAAATGATATCACATTTCAAAACCTATCTCTTAACCATTATGTAATACCACTTGCCTTCTCAAGACATTAAATATTCTTCTGTTGTCTTTTAATGTGTATATATTGTATCATAATATTGATGAAACTATTGCTATTATTAACATATGATAGTTCCAATTTCTAGTAGTATAAATAACAGTGTGATGAGCATCCTTTTAGATAAATGTTTGCCTATAACTTTGGTTAGTTTCTCCTGAATACTGACCTAGATAGAAGGATTTGAATAGCTTATTTGGGAGTGATCCAGGAAACATCAGTAAGGTAAGTAAGAAAGAGAAAGGAAGAAAGTCCATACAGGATTTGTTAATGAGCAAATCACCACCATGGACAACTGAGGCCGCATTCCACTATCACCCCTAGAAGTCTGTTCTGAACTCACAGTTGTCCCCGTTGAGCGTGAGGAATCCTTAACTTCTATCATTGGTTGAGGACTGCTTCCAGGGCTGTTAATCCCTTGACTTCCAGGCAGCCTAATTTGTGATTTAGCATACTTCCTTATCCAGAAAGGATCCCAGGCAGAAAGTTGCCAGTGCTGGCAGTTGGAAACTACATTGCATGCATACACAGGATAAGGATGGACACTGACAGCATCTGCTACAGCATATGTCCTTGATGTTTTCTTCCTGGATAAATTTAGGTTAGATACAAATCTCAGATATAATAACTCTGGATTGCCAAATTGACCCACAGAAAGATTGTTAGTAGTTTATACATACTTTCTGTGCTATGACAGTGCTGGGGTTTGCTATGTTTAGATACTCACTATGTATAAAAATGTATCTCATTTTGTATTTTCTTGATCACTGTTGCAGTCAAACTTTAAAAATATCGATATATACTTATTAGTAAAATTAACTTGTGTGTGTGTGTTGCCTTTCGTTTATTTTGATTATTTTTTCTGTTGGAGTGTTCATCCTTTTACTTGACTATTTTTTAATGTGTTGTAAACATTTTTTTTCCTAGTTCATTCTTTGCCTTTTAAGTTTTATAATTTCATTAACATGGAAGAGTGTTAACCTCTTACATACCTTCATCTATATATACCTTCATCAGTTTGCTTCATAAACTTGGATTGTTCATGAATTTTTTTTTACTTTAAAAATGTTTAAAGCCTCTGGTAAATATGTCTGGTATTTATAGTCTGAGGTAAAGATCAAATAGGTAATCTAGGCCAGTCGCGGTAGTTCACGCTTGTAATCCCAGCACTTTGGGAGGCCAAGGCGGGCAGATCATGAGGTCAGGAGATCGAGACCATCCTGGCTAACACAGCGAAACCCCATCTCTACTAAAAATACAAAAAATTAGCCGAGTGTGGTGGTGGGCGCCTGTAGTCCCAGCTCCTTGGGAGGCTGAGGCAGAGAATGGCATGAACCCAGGAGGCAGAGCTTGCAGTGAGCCGAGATCGCGCCACTGCACTCCAGCCTGGGTGATAGAGCAAGACTCTGTCTCAAAAAAAAAAGAAAAAAAGAAAAAAAAGGTACTCTATCTTTCTCATAATGATTTGAAATGGCACTGTTTACTTAGTTCTTATGAAACTGATCAATCTATTGAAAACAATAACTGAGGGACCTCTTGATTGAGTGATTTGTATTTCTTATATTTTCTGGCATCCATACTTGGAATAGCAAAAGGCAGTATATCACAGTAACTGCTATTTTAAAATGTTTTAATTGTTGATATTCATGATATGATGATATTCATAATATTCATATGATTATATGACTTACTATTGCAAAATCCTGGCTACCTAAACCATATACCCACCATTGCTTATATTCTTGGCATGGATGTACAAAAAAATCTGCATGATTTTTCTCTAATTTCCTGCATTTTTTTTTAACATTCCAGCCTACAAGTCACACTCATAACGTCATCTAGAAAGAAAACATTATTTTGAATTTTTATTGTAAACATAACTTGACATGATTTTTAAATTACGTTGTCCGCAAGAGGCAGCACTCTCTTCAGCAGGATACATTATTTGGTTATAAAGTAAAATTCTAAAAATTGTTACGTGTTGAATCAGCCACCAGGGACTCCTTATGTTTCCACAAATGCAATTATCAGTAGCATAAAAATGGAAATTGCCTGTAAGTGTTCAAGCTTCAACAATCTGCCTTTTCCAATGGTGTAGTTACATGGGAGAAGTGAGCCAGAGCTGGGGTGCACAGCACAATACACAGTCTGCTACTTAGCTATCAGGCTCCCTGATTTAACATGCACCTGTCATAGATTACATTTACCATTTTCCAAGTGGTGCCCGTCAGGCTGAGTCCATGTGGTGTCATCCCACTGTGTTAAAATGTCAAGGGGTTGCTTATCACAAGTGCTTGAGAAAATCTGTTGTTCTAAGAAAAGAAGCCTCACAATGACCTCCTGTCAATACTGTGTCAATGGAATAAATCTCCAGAAAGGGTTCCAATATCTTTCTGTAATCGGTTGAATTGTGACCTGCTCCCAATTCCTATGTCAAGGTCCTAACCCCGAGTATGTAGACGGTGTCTTTACAGAGGTAATCCCTTTAAAATGAGGTCATTAGAGTAGACCTTAACTCAATGTCACAGATGTTCTTAAAAAGGGGGAAATTTGAACATAGGCAACACGTAGAGGGAAGATGTGAAGAGATGTCATTCTCTACAAGTCAAGGAACACCTGATGCTTGCAGAGTGAAGAGAGGGGCCTGTGACAGAGCCTTCCCTAGTGCTTTTAGGGTGACCATGGCTCTGTGGACACCTTGATCTTGGACTTCTAGACTCAAGAACTGTAAGACAATACCTTTCTGTTGTTTAAGCCATTTGGTGTATGGTGATGATGGCAGCCCAAGCAAACTAATATACTTTCCTTGCCTATTTTACTTATTTTGTACCCTCAAAGCATTCTGCCTATACTTCTAGAAGAGATTTATCACATTTTATTGAACTTTAGTCTTTCCTAATTGTTGGTAAATGGGTAATATGGACATGGGAAAAATTCCAAGTATAGAATAGCACAAAAACAGACTTAGGGTGAAAACAGAGCCTCCTCAGCTGGTTCCCCAGTGCCCTCTACCCCACCCCTCCAAGTTCCCTTCCAAGAGGCAACCACTGTGACCTGTATCTTATATTCTTAGTTTCATGATAATCTCCAGTTTACGTCTTTATTTCCTTTCATTGGCCATAGGCCCCCTGGGGAAAGGTACCATTCATTCATTCTGTGTAATCTCAGCTCTCCATAAATGTGACTTTACAAGACTGTTTTCTGGGTAGATTCAGGCAGATGGATACATAAAATTCAAGCTAGGTTTAAGGCTCCAATTCCTGGTAAAATCCAAACACTTCTGTTATTTAGTCATTTATACCTTTGCGGGTTAAGTGGGACCTGAGAGAAGATTTTGCTTGGGGGTAGAACAAGGAGACAGTAAGGAACCTGGGCAAAGTTGGGGAGATTAAGTAGAAAGAAAGTCATAAAACAGGAAGTAAAAACTTTGTTGATCTGACTTCTCCTTTGCTGTTTTTATAGTTCCCTAGTAATTGCCTTGAATAGAAGTAACCTAGCTCCCGTTTGTAAATCTGAGAGGCAGTCTAGTATCTTGGTTATGAGTTTCAATTTGGGGGCCAGACTGCCTGTGTTTGTAATACTAGTTCTACCACTAGTTAGTTATGTGACATTGAACAAGTACTTCCACCTTTCTGTAATGAAGTTCTTCATCTGGGAAATGAAGAAAACAAATAGTATCTTCTTCTTATACTTGTTATAAGGATTAAAAGGGCTAAAGCTCTTAGAACCATGCCTGGCACATAGTAAATGCTGTGTTAGATGTATTACTAATCACCTATAAATTGTCCCACGGTGAGTTTGTTAGTGTATCAATTAGAATGCTTTTCTGGCAGCAAGTTGAAGAAAACCAAACAAAGAGGAGCTCAAATAATAAAGATGTTCATTATTTACCATAACAAGAACTCCAGAGGTGGTTGTCAGGGTCGGTAATTCAGTGGCTGGTTGACACGCCAAGGATGAAGGTTCTTTCTTTCTTTAGAACACCAAAGTTTGAGGGATGGGCATCTCAGCATGTCGGCTTTTGTCCTCAGTCTTCTCTCCTCAGGGTCACAGAATGTCTGTCACTGTTCCTGGAGTCACACATAGGCATATTAACATTGAGAGAGAGAGAGAGAGAGAGAGAGAGTTAGAAAAGGGAGTACCACCACCACCACCAGTCTCTTTGAAAGAACAAGTAGAGTGTTCCCAGAAATTGCCAGAAGTTTTATCATGTTTCATTGGCTAGAATTAGACCACATGTCTATGCTTAACCAATTATTGGATGTGCAATAAGAATCCCATGATCATGGCTGGGACCACCTTCCATGAAAGATATGGCCATCCAGAGTAGGGCACACAAAATCAGGACTCTGCTAGCCTAGAAAAACAGCAGTATGTCGGCAACAGGTGTCTCTGCTACACTTAGTTTGCCTTTTGATTTCTGGATGGAGTTGCTAAAATTTAAGTTTTCTTACTTGTTTATTTATTCCAGTAAATTATTTTTGTTTTGTTTGGCCTTAATGTGTACCTCCGGCCTCAGATAAATTGTCATGGAAAGTAATACTCTTTGCTATTTCATACGCGCACGCGTGTGTGTGTGTGTGTGTGTGTTTGAATGAATGAGAGAGAGAGAGAGACTGTTTTTGTGAGAGCCTATTTTTCTCTCCAGTTCCTCTAAGGAAACCACCATTCAATCTTCTTTAACCAGCTGTTCACACTTCCTAGGTAATCTCATCAGTGTTCATGGTCTCAACTACTGCCAATAGGCCAATGATTCTCCAATCTCATTGTCCACCTCAGATCTCTTCTGAGCTTTAGATATGCATATTCACCTTCTTGATGGCCGTCTTTATTTGTCTCTCCTATAGGAATCACAAAGAAGTCCAAAACTGAATATTTTCTCCTGAGTTGACATAACTAGCCATCAAGGAGAATGGGGCCTTATGGAGTTCACAGTGGAGTAGCTCCAGTTCACCAGGTCTTGTCTCTGATTGTATGTTTCTGACATGCTTAATTTCTCTGGATCCTGCCCTGCCAACTTGACCAACTTTTCCATTAACTGTCTCAATTTCCAACCCTCCTTCTTTACTTTATGATCCTCAAGTAAGCTGTTTCCTGTTGGACAATGCCTCTTGGGCTATGTCCTGACAAGAATGCATCTTGGCACAGTTGGAGCTCTCCAGCCTGCTCTCTTGTCCCTCATGAGGTTCCCATGGCCACTCTGGCAAGACATGGCTTTTCTCCAGGCCACGGCTAGCTCCTTTCCCCTATTTCAGCAATGGAGGGTTACAAGTTTGTCATTAGCACTTAATTCCTCACAATGGACATGTGGTCTTTCAAATGGGACTGGGGGACAGAAGCCTTGTAATTGGGATGAATCAAATACAATAGAAAGACACTTTAAAGTCAGATGCAGTGGCATGCCCCTGTAGTCCCATCTACTCAGGGGGCTCTGGTGGGAAGATTGTTTGAGCCCAGGAGTTCAAGGCTGAAGTACACCACGATTGTGCCTATAAGTGGCCACTGCATTGGGCAATACAGGGATTTAAATTAAATTAAATTAAAAATACATTTAAAGATACAGTATAATTGTGACTGTTCACTATAAACTGGAATTAAAGAAAACCATGCCACCTCATGCAACCTTGAAAGCAAATTACCAAACTTTGAGAGACTACAAGGCTCTCTCAGGGTAGAAGAGAGGGAGCTTGCACTCTTCTCAAGCTCACCAAGCTGCAACCAGATCCCTGGCATAGAGCCCCATCTAGGAAATGCCCCAAGTTCTTCAAGTGAAGAAGTGGGAGTCACATTTCTTCCCAGTGAGTTCACTGGCCCCGAGGGCACCATGGCAGGATGAAGCCTTATTTCTAGAAGAAACTGGTTTTTCTGTGGCAGGCCCAATTAAGCCACCAGCTGTGATCAATTATCTAAGAAGCCAATCAGATGCAGGCAGCTGGGTAGTGTGGGGGCTGGACTGGAATCTTCTAGAAAGTTAGACTCTTGGCTGCCTAAAACTTCAATTTCATTTGTATTTATGAAGCCCCTCTTAAAACACAGATGGATCTTATTGAAGCTCCTGCATATGCGGGGTGTTAGGGTACTGTGGAGGAAGCCAAGTTCAAGGTTTACCTTCTGACAAGTTATTAGAGACATATTAAAAATCCTTGAGTTTTCCTGTTCTATGTCTATTTGTGTGTGTGTGTGGGGGGGGGGGGGGGGGGGGGGTGTTGGGAAGGGTTTCTATGGCCCAGGGACCTACACCTACTGTGCTTTTTCCTCATGCAGTAGAAAAATCTTCTCTTAGAAAAATGCATAGATGTTTTTATGCAAGTATCTCTAGGGCTATATAGACTTGAGCTTTGCAGTGGTTTTCAAACTGTTCCTCAGAACCACCTAAGTTTGATAGAATTTCTACAGGGCCTGATTTGAGGGGAAAGGTGTGCCACAGTTGGGATTCTAACTGGTCTTTCCTCCCAGGTATTAAAAAAAGTTTTATTTTTAAAGTTCTAAGTCAAAGAAGTGAAGGCCTAATTTGGGATATCAGCCAACAATTAGATATTTTGGAGGGACGAGAAACTTTCATGTAACTCTGAAATTTACCGTACATGTATTGCTCACTACATGAGGTCCTAACCAAGGTTATAGTTAAGGTTACAGCTGGAAGAAAAGATTGTTCTGCCACCTGATGCCAAAAAAGCTGTTAAGACTAAGATCTTGTGTCAGGAACTTCAAGATAGGCTTCTCTAATTCTTCTTCCATAGAAGTTCTAGAGAAAAAGGTGAAATGCATAAGTCAAATGGTTAAGGAAGCCAAATTAGACGTCAAACTGTTCCAAGAGCTTGATCTGAATTGTTTTTACAATTGAAGCAGCCTTGTTCTATGTCATGAATGCTGTCTCTCATCACTGAATTTCAGAAAGCAGAAAAATATCATTTTACTGTTTCATGCTGTTAGGGCATTTGTACACTGGAACCCATTCATGTTTCCTGTTCTGTCTTATTAATGAGCAATGTCCATCATATACTACTAAGAGATAAAAAATAGTTGTATGTTAAAATTCAATTTACTATATTGTGATTAATTACTTTTGTCACCAGGAAGCATACAGGAGGTAAAAAATTCAGCATCTTCTTATTGAGTTCATTTTACATACCAGGTACCATGCCTGGCATGGGGGCGGGGATTAAAAGTGGAGCCAGACCCAGACCCTGCACATTAGACTATGGCCCATAGTCTAATGGAAGAGAGAGGACTGAATATAACTCTAAGAAAATTGCAAGTGGGTATATGAGATGGGGAGAGCTAAATAATAAATGAGGCTGGGGTAGGTTTGTGAGATGAAGCAGTGGAGAAAGAGAACACTAACTTAAATAAATGAAAAGAGACTGACATCTTAGAGGTATCCTGGTGAAATTTTGGAATGCTAGAGATAAAACAATAATCCTAAACTCCTCTAGAGAGAAAAAGAAAGGCAACTAGAAAGTCCAGGAAGAACTAAATGCCAAATAAGAAAATCAGTTCAACTATGAAACAAACAAATGTATCAAGATTTTGTGTCACTGAGTGTTTAGTGCTTCGTCCTTTAGAGATGTGGGATTATATCTCCTTCTTTATAGGTCCAGACACATTACTTGGCATTATGGTGAATAATCTTTACATTATCTTAATATTGTTAGCACTGTTTGTTGCTGTGACCATGAGAATGAACTAGGTTATGCTGCATATGACCCCAAGTCTTAGTGGCTTCCAACATCAAAAGTTGATTTCTTCCTCACACTAAATGCCCATTTTGGTCAGCTGAAGCCCAGATGTATGTTGTCCTCACTTGGGGGCCCAGGCTTTCACTGGAATGTTGTCAGTCTCATGGCAGAGAAAAGAGACATGGTGACCCATGTCTCTTAACACTTCCGTCCAGGAATAACAAACATTGCTTTCACCCACATTTCATTGGCCAAGGCAAGTCACATGGCTACTCTTGAATTCAACGTGGGGTGTGTGTTTACAATCTTACAATAGGTGGCACCACAGAGATAGAAACAAAAATATTTGGTGAACGGTAATACAAACTCTCACAGGCCACCTTTCTAGTATTCAGCTATTTATATCCTCCTTTTCCCATAAGCTGAACACACTCACCCTTTCTCCAAGAAAGACAACCAGAAGTCCTAAACAGTAATTTGGACTTCACCTTTACTTCTAAGGAAAAGGCCAGTATCTTCAGGTGATAGGAGATAGTCTCTGTATCAGGTGTGGATACAGCTTTTCTTGATCCAAAGCTTCAGAAAGAAAAGAAGCCATCCGCCTCTCACAAACCCAATATACAGTGATCCCCCTAGGAGGATATTATCTAACAGAAGGAAGGATTCCTTGATTAAGACATGGTTCTGTTCCCTGGGTGTAGCTCCTAGACATTTTCTCCCTTAGCCCTTTGCTCTATCCTATGGGAAGTCTTACTTTTACATTATTGTCTTTGGCTACATATCAAGAAAGAATTATAGAACATGATCTCCTTGGGGTCTAGAGAAATTTATCCTCCTGCTTCAGTTCAAGCAGGAAGGATGGGGAAGAAGCAAGTGTCGCTTTTTTGTTTGTTGTTTGTTTATTTTGTTTGTTTGTTTGTTTTTGAGATGGAGTCTCGCTCTGTCACCCAGGCTGGAGTGCAGTGGCACAATCTCGGCTCACTGCAAGCTCTGCCTCCTGGGTTCACACCATTCTCCTGCCTCAGCCTCCCAAGTAGTTAGGACTACAGGCGCCCTCCACCACGTCTGGCTACTTTTTTGTATTTTTAGTAGAGACGGGGTTTCACCATATTAGCCAGGATGATCTTGATCTCCTGACCTCGTGATCCACCTGCCTCAGCCTACCAAAGTGCTGGGATTACAGGAATGAGCCACTGCGCCCCACTGCAAGTGTCGTTTTTTAAGTCTTAAACAATGTTTTAAAATTTAGGCTAGTAGTTTTATTCATAGTACAAAGCTTTAAAAAACTTAACTTCATATCTACTTGATTCTTGTCAAAGAATTTCTATTCTGTTTTGAAATATGCCTCTCTAGACATGTTTAATTGCTAGTACCTTGCATCTATCAGACTTTCCAAGGAGACCAACATCCTTAATCTCTTCTCCCTGAGTCATTCTGTCCAATTAAAGGGATTTACTGAATGTTGTCTTACTAGGTTGAAAAGTTCCAATAAATGGCATGCAGAAACTCCTTCATTTCATCCTTGCCATGAGGCTGAATTTTAGTAGAACTTTGGTGTTCAAAGACATATCCATATTCCTCCCACATAGAAGAAAACCAGAACATTTTATAATTAGGAACATAATCTGTCATAATTACTCTTAATTTTAGAGTCAACATATAGAAAAAGCACAGAAGACAACTACAGTTATACTGTAGAATTGGAGCATTAAAAACATTAACCATATGAAAAGAAGAACATAGCTGACAAAGGTAGGAAGATAAAAGTGGTGTGTGCAAACTACTTTCTTAAATAGAAATCTTGGCCCATACCTCTGGCTCATCAGGCTTTATCCTGTACTCACGGTGATTATATAACTTATCATGTGAACCAGGACACTCTTGAGAGTTGGTGCTATTAATAATTACTTCAGGAAAATGAATAAAAACAGAGACTGTCCTATTCAAATCAGGATGTATAATTCCTTACCTGAACTGCCCACTCAGCTCATGATCCCAATTACAGATATTGCTGTAATGGTGTGACTTTTCAGTTGTAGAAAAAGACGCTCCTCGTGTCAATCATAATTTGGCAGCACATAAGTGAACAGTTGCCAGTACAATTGTTTGCCAGGACCCATGGTTGAAACCACTTCTTTTTTTTGACTATTGTTGCTGGCACCTAGATACCACTACCAACTCTACTAACTTTTCTTTTGGCTTTTATGACTAGGAGTCTGCAATTGTGGAAGAATGAACTTCGAATGATGTGATTCTGGATGAGGACTTGGAATGAGAGAATCACAAGTTAATTGTGCCAGGGAAGCTTTCATTCATTCAACAAATATTTATTAAGCATGTTTTACATGCCAGGAACTTTACAAGAAACTTGGGCTACTTGGCAACTTTACTCCAGGAGTGGGTTCAGACTCCTGATGGATGAACTCCAGGTCCTCCCTAACAAGACTGCTGACTTCCTGAGGGCACAGCCCACCCCTCATGCTTTGAGTTTCTCATATAACCCATCATAGAAAGTGGAAGAGGCTTCAGAATATTTGTCCCTATGAGATAGAATCATATTCTATTTAGCTTGGGACATGGCAGGTACTCAGTTGTTAAATAAAAAATAGTTATTGAGTAATTTATTTATTAAGTTCCATTCCTTTGGTGAAACAAAATCTGGTACCACACCAAAAGCAAAACACTCAACTGTTTGAGGAAGTCAGTTTAGTTTGTTTCAGAAGTATTTTTGCCAGAATACTGAAATTCTTTCATGAACCAACACTATCTTGCTCTTCTCAGAATTAGTGAGTGACCTTACAACATAAGATGAGGGTGAAGTGTTTTTTTCTTTAAGGCATCTTTAGCACAGCCTTATTCAAAATGAAGCATATTCTGAGAGTTTCTCTTAGTCTTTTGAGATGTTGGTTGAAAATCCATCATGACTTCATTTGAAGTATTTATGAAATTGTCAGCTTGAGAAACACATCTGCTCATTTTTTTCACTGTGAAATTACTTCACTTAACAGAGGGTTGCAAATTTGGCGGTCCTGTCATGATTTAAATGGCCAGCACCTCATTAGTGTTGCCAGCATGTATTTAATAAAATCAAATCAGAATAGCATTTAATTTAGTTTTAATAGGATAGTTAATGTGTGTTAACGAAATATCAATTTATTATTAAAACAGAGAGTGCTGAGGTGTAACAGATATGTGAGATATAAATCTTGTTGCTATGCCATTAATTCAGAATTACATAAGCAATATATGTCTAATTAGATTCTTAGTAGTGATGAGTTGTAAGCATTTATTGAGATTCGATAAGATCGATGTTACAGACTTGTGCTAAGGACCACAGCTTAATTAAGAAAAGAGGAACAAATCTTTGTTCCCATTTTTGCCAGTCTTTGCCATTTTCTATTTCATATACTATTAAGCTGGAAGAGTGGTGGCAGAGAGAGGGGTATGTGATCCAAGTACGGTACCTCAGGTAATCCCACAGTGGTCAATAACAAGAATACAAGGCTGATTATTCTCTGATGAGCTTGGATTTGGGGCCTTTGGATAAGGAACTCACTGATATCTTTTCTTTTTTATTTTTCTTTTTTTGAGACAGAGTCTTGCTCTGTCACCCAGGCTGGAGTGCAGTGGCATGATCTTGGCTTACTGCACCTCCACCTCCTGAGTTCAAGTGATTCTCCTGCTGCAGCCTCCCAGGTAGCTGGGACCACAGGCATGTGCCAACACTCCTGGCTAATTTTTGTATTTTTAGTAGAGATGGGGTTTTACCATGTTGGCCAGGCTGGTCTCTAACTCCTGACCTCAGGTGACTGACCTGCCTTGGCCTCCCAAAATGCTGGGATTACAGGCATGAGCCACTGCGCTTAGCCAGGGACTCGCTGATTCCTAACACCCTTTTCCTATGGAGAAGTTTGGAGATTCAGCACGACATGGCAATATAGTCAGACCATTTCAGTAGCACAAGGTAAAAAGTGACCCAGAACCAAATGGAGTAAGAACAGGTCACTTATGTACTGTGATTTTAGGAGTTCTCGCTACCCCCAAATTATCTCTCCTACTTCTCTCTCATACCGCTTGGAAATCATTCAATTATTCCTTTGAACTCAAGGTATTATTACCTCTTAATTCCTAGATTATACAAGATAACCATAAAGTCTGGAAACACAGGTAATTTTATAAGATAAATGGATAATTGATATAAAAAGATATGACATGTTCAATGACATTACATGATAACACTCATTGTGTTGTCCCTTGGTAAAAATACATAGCTCAATGTGCTGTGCAGAATTGCAAGTAACGCATTTCATTGACGCAGTATTTCATCATCCCCCATACATGTGTATGTGATGTGTTGCCTTACTTGTGTCTCTGATTTTCAATGAAGAAAACGGCATCATTAGCATACCCCAGAAGAAGAAATCAAGTGGGTTCAATCTGTAAGAAATGATTTATCTGTGCCACCAGATCTTATGGCCACTCTGTATTTTAAGCTCATATCTGTCAGTTCTCTAATATCATTTGGAAAATTACTCAAACTATTTACTTGTTGTATGTCATGGAGATACTTTGACTTTGGAATTAAACACATGATTTTGAGGTTTGTGTTTTGTTCCCAACTGTATGGACTTTTGCAACTTACTTAACTTCTCTGGGCATAATGATACTGAGTCCATGGTGTTATTGGGGGAGTTAAATGATATTTAAATGAGATCAGGTATGAAAAATGCCCAGCACAATATCTCCTACATTTTTCTGGATAAAATAGATGTTGGTGTCATTTATTCTTCCTTGTTCTCTTCTACCCCTTTCTCTACCTCTTATCTTATTTCATTACCTTTAACGTACGAATATTACCCACTCTCTTTTCTTTTGGAGGGGACAGATGGAATGCTGATTCTTAGATGGGTGTGTGGCTTAGTTGCTGGAAACCTGAGGGAGGAAGTGGAGGAAGGGCAAAGAACCACAAAAGGGAAGGTGGTAGAATACTAACAACAAAATTTCTTGCTGCTCACATTTTTGCCACAGGCCAATCCCGGCCTAACTCAGCATCAAAAGCAACCCCAGCTATAGCTGTTGCAGGCACCAGGTTGCTCTGTTAGAGAGGTTAAATATCTTAGAGCAGCTCCTTTCTCTACTGGAGCTCCCCTGGGGCAAGGCCACTGCCTACCTCAGTTGTGTATTCCTAGACTGGACAGCTCTGAAAGGAGACATCCCAATCTTCATGGGTGTAAACACTGTTTCTGGCTTACAAGTTTTTTTGCATCATTAATTTATTCGCTCAGTTATTCATTTGCAAACATCCCCTGGAAGTGTCCCCTAGTTCCATGACCTCTGTAAATCTCTGTGGATAGAAAGATGATTCAGAGTTTCACAGCTAAACGCAGATACCTGCTTGCATTGACTTTTTATACTTGGAAAACTTGTACCTGTTACAATAGGAACCTTCCAAAGAAAGGAAATCGTTAAAAATCATTCAAATTTCCATCTAGAAGGTCAAGCAGTAAATAAGAAATTTGACTTTTTCCTAGAAAACTGAATATCAGAAATTATGGGCTTATATTTCCCCTATTTATTGCTTTCCTTGTTAGTAAGACAGGTACAGGAATCTGACTGTGGGAAAGGGTCTAATAATCCAGGCTGCTTTCTTTGCTGTTATGTTGGTGTTTTCCTCTCTTATTTGTAATCTCCACCAAAAGTTAAATAAAAGAAGAAAGATTAATTAGGCAGGTTTTATTTTATATCTTCTATCAAAAAGCAACTATTTTCCAAGTCTCCTACTATGTACTCAATATTCTAAGCTCTGTAGGAGATAGAAAAAGACACAGGAAATATTCCCTGTCTTCATGGAGCTTTCTCAGTCCAGCTAGGGAAACAAAACTCACTTATTTGAAAAAATGGAAATGAATTGCCGACTAGACTTTGTGGTCTAGTTAATATGAGATCAGAGATGAAAAGAATCACAGTGCACTACGTTCTCCAGACAACAGATTGAAAGAAGGAAAAGAAAGAGGAAATAGCTAATTTCTAGGAATATCCTATTCCATTTTTAAAAATGTAATCATTCAATTCAGTTTCTGGGGCAAGTCTTATCCTCATTTTATCTGTGTAAAAACTAAGACACAGAAAGTACCTAGCCATATTTCTTTACCTCTCTACAGTCGCATAGCAATTGGGTGTTGAAGTTGAATTTTATTCCAAGACTAGTTGATGTCAGAGTTCTTTCCCATAGATAATACTGAGGCACCAATGGGTCTTGAGCCAGGTCTTGCCAGATGATATACAGGTATAGAGGAAGACCTGGATACAGGAAGCAGCAAACCCTTCAAGAAGCTCTATGCATTTGGAGGGCAGTGAGGAGTCTAATGAGATCAAAGTGGGCTGGGGATAGTGGGAGACAATATTTTCCTTTAAATTACCTGTATTCTTTGACACTTTTTTCAGTAGAATGATTGATATTGAATGAATAATGTTTAAGTTAAGCAATAAAAAATAAGTTTTGAACTCTTTAAGGATTTTTACAATAAAGATCTCAAATGTAGTTATCTTTTTTCTACACTGTATTTGTGTACAGGAAAAATAAATAAATTTCGATTGCTGCTCAACTTGGAGCATACAGTACTATGCAGCATGGCTCAAGTGAGTAGTTTAATTGCATACTGTATCAGTCTGTTCTCAAGCTGCTAATAAAGACATAACTGAGACCTGGTAACTTACAAAGGAAAGAGGTGTAATTGAGTCACAGTTCCACATGGTTGGGGAAGCTTCACAATCATGATGGAAGGCAAAGAAGGAGCAAAGTCACATCTTACATGGTGGCAGGCAAGAGAGCATATGCAGGGGAACTCCCCTTTATAAAGCCATCAGATATCATGAGACTTATTCAGTATCATGAGAAGAGCATGGGAAAAACCCACCCCCATGTTTCAATTACCTGCCACTGGGTCCTCCCATGCCACGTGGGGATTATTACAATTCAAAGTGAAATTTGGATAGGGACACAGAGCGAAACCATATCACATACTAAGACCTGCAGTTTGGAATATTTTGTTATGTGATTCATGAACAAACCGATGCTTTCTGGGATCTGTGGATCTTTGAAAGCAAAGGAGTAGTTTGACAGTCCACCATGACAATATATAAATTGTGAGCCTCCATACACCTAGTAACCTCAAAATACATAAAACAAAATTTGAAAGAATCACAGAGAGAAACTAATTCAGAATCATAGTGAGAGATGTTAATGCATTTCTCTCAGGAACTGGTAGATCAAGTAGAAAAAATAAAACTAGTAAAAGTGTAGATTTGCATAGCATAACTTAAAAGCTTGATGTAGGCATGGAACCTTGTAGGCATGGAACCTTGTAGTCAAGAGTCCAAGATTTCATTCTTTTAAAGACCTAATTAAACACGTAAAAAAATTGATCACACACTAGGGCAGGAGAAGAGGCTGAACAAATTCCAAAGATCTATTCGCATGAGCCATCTTATCTAATCACAGTGAAATAAATTAGAAACTACAAGAAAAAGACAATTAAAAACAGCAACTGCTGTCATATTTTTGGGGTGATGGGCATATGTCTACAAACCTTAATTGTTGGGCCAAGCACGGTGGCTCATGCCTGCAATCACAGCACTTTGGGAGGTTGAGGAGGACTGATCATGAGGTCAGATGTTTGAGACCAGCCTGGCCAACATGGTGAAACCCCCTGTCTACTAAAAATACAAAAATTAGCCAGGCGTGGTGTTGCATCCCTGTAATCCCAGCTACTCAGGAGGCTGAGGCAGGAGAATCGCTTGAACCCAGGAGGTGAAGGTTGAAATGAGCCGAGATGGCACCAGCCTGGGCAACAGAGTCAGACTCTGTCTCAAAAAACAAAGAAACAAACAAAAAAACCCACTAATTGTTAAGGAGGAAAAAATGTGGAGATTAAAACTATTCAGTACTGCGCTTCAAATTATGAGCTAAAAGCGAACTCGGTAGAAGATTTATCACCTATAAATTAATTTTGTGTCAATAAGAAGTCAACGGAGTTTTCGTGATACTTTAAAAATTATATTATTCATAAAGAAGTCAGAAAATAATCAAGAAGAGCCTATAGCTAAAACTGTTCTTAAAGGAGAACAAAGATTACAGACCTGTACTATGTCATATCCAAATTAGTTATGAAGCTATAATAGTAATAAAGGCAAGATGGTATTGTGCAGGGATTGATAAACAGATTATCGGATCAAAATCTACAGCCTAGGAATGACATCAAGGGCACACAGGCTTTAGGTGCATAACAGAGGAGTCAACATCAAATCTGAGGGATGGTGATATGGTTTGGATCTGTGTCCCTGCCCAAATCTCATGTAGAATTGTAATCACCAGTTCTGGAGGTGGGGCCTGGTGGGAGGTGATTGGATCATAGAGATGTTTCTCATGAATGGTTTAGCACCATCTTTTGGTTTTATTCTCGTAATAGTAAGTGAGTTCTCGTGAGATCTCGTTGTTTAAAAATGTGTAGCACCTCCCCGACCCCAGTCTTGCTCCTGCTTCCACCATGTGAGGTGCCTTGTTCCCCCTTTGCCTGCCACCATGATAGGAAGTTTCCTGAGACTTCCCCAGGAGCTAAGCAGATACCAGCATTTAATTGGTTTGTAGTTGAACCTGCAGAACCACAAGCCAATTAAACCTCTTTTCTTTATAAATTATCCAGTCTTAGGTTTTTTTGGGGGGGGGGGTGTGGGGACGGTGGGTGGAGTCTCACTCTGTCGCCCAGGATGGAGTACAGTGGTGCAACCTCCGCTCACTGCCTCCGCCTCCAAGTTTCAAGTGATTCTCCTGCCTCAGCCTCCCGAATAGCTGGGATTACAGGCGCCAGCCATCACACCTGGCTAATTTTTATACTTTTTATTAGTAGAGATGGGGTTTCACCATGTTGGCCAGGCTGGTCTCAAACTCCTGACCTCAAGTGATCAGCCCTCCTCGGCCTTCCAAAGTGCTGGGATTATAGGCATGAGCCATCGCGTCCAGCCCTCAGGTATTTTTTATATATATATATGGTAATGCAAGAATGACTTAATACAGATGGGATGAACTAATCAATTATTGCTGCATAGGAAAAATTCTTTTTCATACAGAAAAAGTAAAATTAGATCACTGCCTCACATCATACATAAAAACAACTTTCCAATAGATTAAAATCATAATGTAAGAAAACCCTAAAAAGCATTAGAAGAAAATATTAGAGAACACTGTGATCTCACGGTAAACAATGATTTCATGAACAAAATCCGCAAAAGCTTGTTTCAAAACAAAATAAATTATTAAATTTGATCACTCCAATTTTTAAAACATCACAATAAACAAAATTCAAATATAAGTGACAATAGAAAGAACAGAGATGCTATATTTGTGACATATAAGCCAAACTAAAGATTATTGTGTAAAATATATGTCAATTAAAAAGACAAAAAAATCTAAAAGAAAAACATCAAAGGATATAAGCGGTCAATACTTAGGAAAGGAAATTTTAATAATCAAATTTTTAAAAACTAGCTCACACACAAATGAGTGAGTATAGGTACAACTGCAGAAATCTGAGTATGACTGGTTGATGCATAAATGTCAATATGCTGGATATGGATTTTTATATTACAGTTTTGCAAACTATTACCATGCAGCAACCAGGCAAAATGAACAAGAGCTCTTGCTGTATTATTTTTATAACTGCATATGAATCTGTAATTATCTCAATTAAAATTTCAATTAAAAAACACAAAAAGATGCTCAGCTTTACTGGTAATCAGGAAAATTCAATCTTAAACAGTGAGATGCTATTTTACACTCAGAAATTTGGTAAAAAATAAGAATTGTGATCATAGCCACTGTTGGCAGGGATGTGAATATTCAAAGAAAAGGGAATTCTAGTAATTTGCTTGTGGGAGTGTAAATTGGAGAATAATTTTGCAATAGCTCTTAAAATTGGAAGTGTGCATACTCAACAAATTCAATTCTAAGTGTATATCCTGAATATGTTACTTGTCTAGTACCCAAGGGGATGGGTAAAAGGATGTTACTGCAGTTGGTAATAATAAAAAATTGAAAATAACTCAAATATCCATGCGTAGAGTAATGGGTAAGTAGATTACGGTATACAATGGAATATTAGACAACAATTAAAATGAATGACCTAGATCTTTGTGTATCAATATGAATAGCATTTGAAGGCATAATGCTGATTGAGAAAAATCCAACTGTGGAGTGTAACATACACTGTGAAACTATTCACTATAAGTTACAAACACACAAAACAATTTTCTATATTGTTTATGGAACCATATGTGACAAAATGTTAAAGTAAGACTGTCTCTGTTTCAGTTTACACTGGTACCCCAACTCAAAAGACAAAAGTGCTCTTGTATTTTAAAAAGAGATACAAGGCTAGTGTTGCAGGACTTACAAAGGTGTGGTCTGAGGTTTACTCCTTAATTGCTCCTAACTGACCACAACTCTAGTCTTTTTTATTTATTTTTTATTTTTTTGAGACAGAGTCTCGTTCTGTCACCCACGCTGGAGTGCAGTGGCGCCATCTCAGCTCACTGCAACCTCTGCCTACCGGGTTCAAGCGATTCTCCTGCCTCAGCCTGCTGAGTAGCCGGGCTTACAGGCACCTGCCACTATGCCCAGCTAATTTTTTTTGTACTTTAAGCAGAGATGGGATTTCACCATGTTAGCCAGGCTGCCTTCAAACTCCTGACCTCAGGTGATCCACCCACCTTGGCCTCCCAAAGTGCTAGGATTACAGGTGTGAGCCACTGCACCTGGCCACAACTCTAGACTTTAAATGAAGAGGGAGATGTCAATGGTGATCTTGGAAATTAGAGAAAGTTTTACTTTGGAAGATGAGTCTCTCTTCCTCCATCCTTTTGGGCACAGCGAGGTGGGCACTCTTATCTCAAGTTGGACAAGAGGGCCTTCCCTGGGAGACTGTCCACAGTTTGCTGAACACAGTGGCCTGGTGGGGGGTGGAGCCTGAGCAATCTAAGATTGAGAAGGTATGGCTGGGGCTCAGTGTTCCAAGGGCCCTGCAAGGAAAGAGGCTGCACTGGGAATGATCTAGACCATCAGAGTCAGGGATGCAAGAGGATTCTCATGGACGAAATAAGCCATGAAGAAGAGCCTACCGATCATAAATTTATTCATTCAACAAATACTAAGCACCTATTATATGTCAAGTACTGTTTTAAGTATTAAAATCTGTAAATAAACAAGCCATGATTCTTGTACTCATGGCATTTACATTCCATTTGGAAGAAACAGATAAAAATGATAAGCATAATATATAATTGAATGACAGAAGAGAATATGACAAGTATTATGGGAAAAACAGAGGCAGGGAAGGGGCACTGGAAGTTTTAGAGTGAGATGGGTATGTAGGGTACAATTTTTAGAAAGGGCTTCAGAGCAGGCCTCATTGAGGTGATAAGATCTAGGCAGATGTGGAGGAGGTAAGAGAATCAGACCTCCATATTTTGAACAATGTCTGTTCTAGGCAGAGAGAATACCAGTGCGAGTGCCCTAGAAGGGAGCATGTACAGCATGTTCAAGGTACAGCAAAGGGCCAGAGCACTGGAGTGGAGTGAGAATGGGGTGAGAAATAAGAGATGAAGTCTGAGGTCAGGAAGGAAATGGGCTGTCAAAGTGGGGTGATTGCATTGGGCTTTATAGGCCCTTGCGTGTTCTTTGATTTTATTCTTACTGAATACAGAAGCCCGCAAAGCTCTGAAAAGAGGAGCCAATGTGACCTGCTTAGGTTTTAATGAATCTCTAGCTGCTGTGTTGAGAATAGGCTGTTGAGTGGCCAAGGGTGGGAAAAGGAAGACCCACTGGGAAACTGTCGCAGCAATCCAGGGAAGTGATGATGGAGGTTTGGGCAAGGGCAGTAGAAGAGAAGATGGTGGGAAGCAGACAGATTCTGGGATACATTTGAGGGTGAAACCAACAGTATTTCCCAGTATACTGAACAATGTTAGAAGGAAAAGGGAATCAAGGATATCTCCAGGGCTTAGGGCCTGGGCACCTGAAAGAATAGAGTGCATCAGTGAGGCAGGAAGGGCTGCAGGTGGTCTGCAGGGAAAGACCAAGAGCTCAGTTTTGGGTGTGTGCATTTTGAGATATCCATGAGACATCAAGTGGAGATGCTGGATGTAGGAATCTGGAGCTCAGGAGGCAGGTCTGGGCTGGGATTTCAATGTTGTAGTCATTGGTGATGGTCACGTAAGGCCCCTGAAACTGGGATGAAATCATCAGAGAAATAAGAATTGTAAAGAATAAACTCCAGTCTTAAACACTGAGACATTAGGAACACAAGGGGGAACTAGGATATGAAATTAAGAGGGGACGATTAATGAGAGAGGATGAAAACCAAGGGAAGTGGTGACCTGGAGACCAAATGAGGAGAGTGTATTCCAGAGGAGGATGCAATCCGTTGTGCCATGTGCTGCTGATAGGTCCGGTAAGCCGAAGCTGAGAATTGATAGTTGATGATCATATCAATTCCTGATTTCAAAAACCCCAATAAAATAAAAATAAGTGAAAAATTCCTTAACATAGTAAAATGCATCTATAATGTCTATATCAGTATAAGTCCAAAGCCAGCATAACATTATTATTTGCAGATAATATGATTGTTTACCTGAAAAACCCAATACAATCAACCAATGGCCCAGGCTGGAATGCAGTAGATCAATCATAGCTCACTGCAGCCTGGAACGCCTGGGCTGAAGTGAGCCTCCCAAGTAGCTGAGATTACAGGTGTATACCACCGCGGCAAGCTAATTTCATTTTTTCACTAGAGATGAGTACTTATCATGTTGCCCAGGCTGGTCTCAAACTCTTGGGCTCAAGCAAATTCCTGGGCTCAAGTGACCCTTCCAAAGTGTTGGATTACAGGTGTGAGCCACCATGCCTAATCTGAAAATGTTTAAAACACTAAGAGAGTGGAGTTAAGTTTTTAGGCACAATATTGATATACAGAAATCAGTAGTCTTTTTATATCTGAAGCCTAGTTGGAACATATAATGGCAAAAACGGTCTCTTTTATAATAACAACAAAAAAGATAAAATACCTGGGAAAAAATTCACACACACAAAAGTATAAAACTTACATAGGGAAAACTTTACAACACTATCGGAGGCCATAAAAGACCACCTTAACAAGTGGAAAACATGGTACATCCCTGAACAAGAAGATTCAACATTATACAGATGATAATTATCCATTAATCTAGACATATACTGCAATCCTAATAAAAATGCTAAGAGTTTTTAAATATATTTAAATTGTACAAACTTATTCTAATGTTCAGTGGATAGACAAGTTTGACAATAAAATAAAAAGATATGTCTTCATAGAAACAGAAAATATCCTAAAGAAAGAGAAAATATAAATGACAGATTGGAAAAAATTTTCAACTGAAATAACTGAGGAGTAACTTTATTAATATACAAAGAGCTCCTACAAATAAATAAGCAAATCAACAACTCAATAAAAAATGGCAAAAGAAAACAAATGAGCAGGTAAAATAAAGTATAAATGTTTTTAAATGTGTGAATTGATTCTCAATCTGACTACAAACAAAAAAATTGTAAAACTATAGTGTAATATTGTTTTTCACTTATGGAAAAAGATCAAAAAGTTTGATAACATGTTTGGTTAGTATCTAGGACAACAGGCATGCTCATACTTTGCTAGTGGAAGTATAAACTGTTACTACCTCTTGGAAGAGTGATTTGAGAATGCCTAGTTACAATTAAAGGGCCTCTAATGCTCTTTGTCCAGGACTTTTCCTACAGATATACTTGCACTGGAGTGGTAACAATATATATATGGGTATTTATTGCAGTATTCTGTTGTTGTTGCTGTTTGTTTTTGTTTTTCAATCCTGCTCCTTTTGTATGCAGAACTATTTTGAATAGCAAGATATTAAAAACATCACTTATAGAAAAGGGCCTGGTTGAATAATATATGTTACAACATGCAAGTAAGCATTACACAGCTGTCTAAAACAATGAAGCAGTGTTGTACACTGATATGGAAAGTTCTCCAAGATATATTAAGTGAAAAACAAAAAAGCCAAGCAAACCAATGTGTAGAACATGCTACTATTTGTTAAAGGTATACATGTATGATGTACTTTCCTGGAATAATGTAAATAAAGGGTGGTTATTTCTTAGAATAGGAACTGGGTAGCTTAGGCAGACTTATTTTCACCCTACGTCCCTTTTGAATTTTATGCCAGATGCTTGATTTACTGATTTAAAACTACAAATAATTTGGAAAAAGTTAAAATAGATGTATGAACAATTGATTAGAAAAGAGCAAGAAAATAAGGCTTTAGAGGTGCCATCAAGGTACTCTGCAGTGAATTCTGAAATGAAACAAATTAACAAATAAGTGGGACTGTATTTTAGATCCTGCTGCAAATTCACTTGAAATCCACCAGATGGCACAAGAAAATGCATTGTGAACAAACTTGGACAGCTTGGTGTAGGTAGCAAATGGGATTGGTGAGAAACCAGGACTCAGAAAAACAAAGGTTCTCTCCAGACTGATTCTAGGTGGGTGCATTCTAATTCCAGGCTAGCCATGGACCTCAAGGGCATGATTTTGTCATGTCAGCCATGCGATGCCAGGAATCAACAAGTAGTATCAGTAATCACAAACACAGAATTATCTACATATCACAGCCTCTGCATGAATGGCTTATTGAATGCTCCCTTCCTTAACATAGAACTATTTTTTTTCTTCCCCCTTAATCCATACTTAATGCTTTATGAAAAGAGGTATTTGTTTCTTGGTAAGCCACGTTTCTTTAATTAAAGGAGGAGGGTTGGGAGAGATCCACTGGAAAAGGAGAAAATTCTGGTTTCACAATATGCACTATTTATGAGGGTGCTTTGCTGTTGAAACCTATTAAAGGCCAGCCCAGCCTAGTTTGCTTCTTGCCCTCCCAGGAGACAATTACTGTCCTGCAGAACAATTTGAAGCAAATATCGGATGTGGTCGAAAGAACAGTTGTGGCCCTCTCTCTAGCAACCGTTTCTGCTCAGATTTCTTAATTGTTTCCACCACTTCCTTTCTTGGGCTTGTGGCCCTCTGGGTTCTGCAGGATTCTGAGCTTTCATAAAAAACCTCCCATTCTCTCTGGAATTCACATGTGCAAGCAGATACTTCCTGGACCTTGGAGCAGCAGCACCTTAGAGAAGTGGCTCCAGCCAAATCCATCCAGTGTACATGCACATGGGAGCCTTTGCAATGCCTGGAATTCTTTTTGACCACTGGGAAGAAGGCCCAAGGGGTCCAAGCCACTCCCTTCCCTCTTCATTCAGCCTAGCTTTCCCTCCCTCCACTCCCAGAGTTCTGGTTTGTTCTCAGCCCCTACTGAGAGTGTCTTTGCCAATGGCTTCCTCCTCTCACCTTCTTGTAGGTCTGCTTCAGGTGTGGCCTCCCAGAAGATTTTGCGTGGTAAGATAGGACTTCAAGGAAAGGAACCAGACGGGAAGATTCTTCAATGGTACAGTTTTTAGTATTGAAACGCCCAGGTAGAGAGATATGTAGGGAAAAACTGAGGGTTACTGGATAAATCACCACCTTTTTGGCTAAAATGAGGGACTAGCCCTCTTATTAATCCTGCCTCTGACCTGTGGGCAAAATGCTGGCACAGAGTTAGAGGCGGGCCAGGGGTGTGGGACCAGAAGTCAGAGGAGCCTCATCTCAGCACCGTGACCTCCATTTAGGGAAAGACTGCATTTACCATCCCGAGCCTTCGTGTCCTCCCCCCTTCAATGGGAACAGCAGTATCAGTCAAGTCCATCTCAAAGAACAGTTGTGAAGAGGGATACATTAATAATTTATGTAAAAGAATTTTGAGATTGGTGAGATGTTTTGCATCCATGGAGTATCAATAAAACCACAGCAGATCTAGCTTATGTATTGGAAGGAATGTTGGTAAGAAATTATGGCTGTGTTGGGACCTAGGAAACACTTCTATGGCGCCTTTGGCTGAATGTAGGGCTTAATGCAGGTGAGGACATGTGCTGGGTAATCGAAGTCACTGCAGTTCTTCCAATATGGGCTAAATGCAAGGAAAGCTCCTCTGCCCTAGGTAAAGAGCTTGCTGCCTTTTAGGAAATTGAGGCTTTTTAGTGAAAACATCAAAGCTGGGTGCGGGAGCTCACACTTGTAATCTCAGCACTCAAGTGAGATGGGAGGATCACTTGAGTCCAGGAATTTGAGACCAGACTGGGCAACAAACGGAGACCCTATTTCTAAACAACAACAACAACAGCAACAACAACAAATTAGCCTGGTGTGGTGGCACATGGCTTTAGCCCCAGATACTTGGGAAGCTGAGGTAGGGGGATTGCTTAATCCCAGGAGGTTGAGGCTGCAGTGAGCCATGATCACGACACTGCACTCCAGCCTGGGCAATAGTAAGTCTCTCTCTCTCTCTCTCTCTCTCTATATATATATATATATATATATATGTGTGTGTGTGTGTGTGTGTGTGTGTGGTGTGTATATATGTGTGTATATATATATAATTTGAAATGTTGATAGAAGCATTGCATTAGTCATTCTTGTCAATGAATGATAAATCAAATTCAATACGTGTAATTCTCCATTTGTATCTTAATTCTGAGCATCTGCCAATTCTTATCCCATTCTTCGCTTTTCAAATAAACTTGCAAACATAGTTGTTACCAAGTCTGGAATTGCACACATAATTCTCCCTAAACCCCTTCTGCCAGATTACCATTATGTAAACCACCTTCTTTAGAGTCCTCCACAGTTTGCAATGATATTTTACTTGATTTTTTTTTTTTCAGTGAGCTCCCCACCTTTAGTGCTGTAAGTCCTATGCTACATTTACATTTAAGCAGTGGTCGACTTATAGAGTATGAAGAACTTCCACAAATCACATCCATTACCCACAAAGCACTCTGTAATGCAGATACCACTTCTCTTTCTTTCTTGTTTTATTTTAAGTTCTGGGATGCATGTGCAGAACGTGCAGGTTTGTTACATAGGTATACATGTGCCATGGTGGTTTGCTGCATGTATCAACCCGTCATGTAGGTTTTAAGCTCCACATGCATTAGCTATTTGTCCTAAAGCTCTCCCTCCCCTTGCTCCCAATCCCTGACAGGCCCTGGTGTGTGATGTTCCCCTTCCTGTGTCCATGTGTTCTCATCGTTCAACTCCCACTTATGAGTGAGAACATGCGGTGTTTGATTTTCTGTTCCTGGATACCACCTCTCTTTTACAGATGAAGAAACAGACTCAAAGGGATTTGCTGATTTGCTCAAAGATGTAGTTTGTCAATTCCAAGTTAGAATTAGGACTCAGCCCTATAAACTGTCGCTGTTTTAGCAGCAACATGTAAGAAGTCGCAACAGTGCGGGAAACATTGGAGTTTCATGATGCTGAATGAAAGAAACGACACGTGACATCTCTCATGGAGCATTTAGTCATGATTCACTGGCCGCTCTACCCTAGCTTTTCTAAAATGTGTTGGAATGTGTAGCCCCTGAGACTCCACAAAAAAAGAGGCTCCCTTGTCCAAATACATTTGGACAATGCTCCACATTACACTCCCCCTCCTCTCCTACAATGTGCACATTAGCATTGTAAAGGCCCTGAGAAGTCCTCCACTAAAGAAATCTGTTTTACCTTGTTTGACCCCATATTTCCCAAGCTTATTTGGGCACAGACTTCTTTATATAACATCTATTAAATCTATTAAAATCCTGCAGAATTAGTGTGCCATGCAGGGAATACACTTTTGGAGAAGTGTATAAAAATGATTTGAGGGAAGTTGAGAAAGTCAGAGAAGGTAATCGAAGAGGATTTAAACTAGTCAAGAAAAAGTGTGTGAGAAAAGCAGGCGGCACAGTTGAAAGATACCCCTCAGGAGTCTGTGAGCTTGGTGCTGCTGCTGTGTGCCCTGCCTCTGACAGCTCTTCATCCAGGCACTCACCCAGCTCTGGGCCTCAGCTTCCCCATCTCTAAACCGAAGGAGTTTGCCTGGGATTTCTCTAAAGCTATTTCCCTCCCAAATTGTCAGTTATATTTTCCCCAGGAGATCCTGAAACTAATTCCATGAACATTTTTATTCACAACCTTTTACTTTGATATAACTTGAAACTCAGAGAAACATTAGAAAAAGGACACACAAGGAATTTTCTTTCCTCTGATTCATCCACTGTGTATATTTTGCCATATTTGCTTTCTAGTTCTCCCTCCATCTCCCTCTTTCTCCCTCCTACCACCACTTTCTCCTATTCTCTCTCAATTTCTTTTTCTCCGAACCACTTGAGAGTAAGTTGGAGATACCATTCCCCTTTAACTTCAATACTTCAGGGTGAATTTTCTAAGAATTGGGACATTCTCTTATCTATCCACAGTATCATCATCAAAATCAGCTACTTAACTTTGATACAATACCATCATGTAATTCATAGTCAATAATGAAGTTTTATCAATTCTCTCAATATCTTTAGAGCTACTATTCCTCCCCCAAACTTCACTAACTTTGTATAGAGGGCAAGGTTAAGTCAATGTTAAAATCATCTGGGAGGCCGAGGAGGATGGATCACGAGGTCAGGCATTCAAGACCAGCCTGACCAACATCGTGAAACCCCATCTTTACTAAAAATACAAAAAATTAGCTGGGCGTGGTGGTGGGCACCTGTAATCCCAGCTACTCAGGAGGCCGAGACAGGAGAATCGCTTGAACCTGGAAGGCGGAGGTTGCAGTGAGCCAAGATTGTGCCGTTGCATTCCAGCCTGGGCAACAGTGCGAGACTCCATCTCAAAAAAAAAAAAAAAAAAATCATTTATCCACCTAAAATGAAATAAACTGAGCATCCCATTTCCCCTTTCCTCTTGTTTCAACACTGGATAAATGGGTGGAAGAGACTGATAGGAGAGGAGTGAAAACTGTCTGAAAAGTATTAGGCAATAAACTTTGGCCTTGGTGTGTCTATTGAGCCATACAAGAACAAATGCCTCCATACATGTTAATTCTTTTATTGAAAGTCTTTGAGGTTTACAATGAGAAAAAACTGGTTTATTGTGAAAATCAGCACTTTCTGAAAAAAGAAATTTGGTCACTCCTTCTTTTATTTATTCTCACTGTGCATAATTATCCTTAATTAGATTATAAGTGCCTTTGAGTGATAACTGGCTAATTCAGAGCACAGTGAGAGACCCGGCTGGCTAGAGAAGGTTTATCCAAGAAAAGAGCAAGGGGTGTGTTTGGAAAGGTAGGTTTGGCACAAACTTTGAATACTTAAATACATCTCTTAGGATTTAATTATTTTCCTCTTTCCTAGAGAGAATGATTGCATCATAGTCTTCCAGCAGTGGAGGGCAGATGAAAGAGAACAGACTTTGAAGTCCTAGGAATCAAATCTCAGCTTCGCTGCTTATTAGCTGAGCATGTTCCTTAACCTCTCTGGATCTCATGGAAAAAATATGTGTCTTAAGAAAGTGGACTGAGAAGTGGGCTTCAACGAGCTAACATGTATAAAGTGCTGGTCCTTCCTCTTCCCACTTGTATATATCTCATGTCCTCAAATATTCTCATTTGTTAAATACTGAAAGTCTAAAATCAACTTCTGACAAGAATTTAACATTTACCTGGGACCTACACCTTTGGGAGAAGGAATTAGGTCCTTCTCCTATTCCTAGGAAATAGGAATATGGTGATGCTGCAAAACACCTTCATAAAGGTAGTTTGGACATTTCAGCCTGGATTGTGTTGATCGTTTCCCTCTTACATGTGTTTGGTTTGTCATCTTCACTCTTTTCCCTGGATGTCTCCATTCTGATTGGAAACCTCAAATACAACAATCTGGCTTTCACAAGGAAGGTCCAACTGCAGATGCGCACGAAATGAAGCCCAGGGTCTCTTTCCTTCCTTGAGGAGAAAGGCAGGGTCAGCTGCTTGGAAGAAGTTGGTTGGAAATGTGTATGTTTGTGTGGTTTGGAAACCTCCCTTTTCTTTCTCCGAGTTTCGGAGAATTTTTTGACTCTCCTTGGAGACCCACGTGGGAGGAAGGTTTTGGCTAAGTAAGGGTTCTGTGGGAGAGTCTTCTTATCTGGAGCCAGGGCTGAGACTGGAGTCCAAAGGGGAGCACTATTTCAGGAGTCCCTAAATGTGCTGTGTATTTGGTTCTGGAAAATAATTTCCAAAAGGTATGTGTAGCCACTATTTGCATCCTTCTTTTAAAAAGCAAACAGCAGATGTGTAGCCAGCATTAGGCAACAAATGACAAATATATTCAAGCCCATCATCTGTAGGCAAAGGTTAGTTGCTATAGAGAGAAGTCAGTTGCTTTGAGCCATTCTTTTGGCTTTGAGTGGGTGGTTAAATAAGAAAAGGAGGGGGGTTTAAGAACAAGATGAAACAAAAATGTTGAATGGAAACCATTTTCTTTTAAGGGGGCTGTCAAGTGAAGCAGTGATTCGCCTACAACCCCCCTTTCACCCAACCAAGTTTAGACTTGCTTGACACAATGACTGGCATTTCCGCTCTCAGGTACGAATACTCCAATTAAGAAGCTCGCTCGTGCAACTGTGTCTTTATGGACTTGTGTGATACGTCTGATGAATTGAGTTAATTCATTCGTTAACTTAACTGGCAAGATTTAGTGGTTCACATTGAAAGCATGAATAACCATTTTGTTCCTTCAATGACTCTTGTTTAATGCCTCCTGTTGTATTTTGCCCAGGGTAAAACTTGCTATATGAATTATTCACTGCTGGATGGAATGAATGGGGCCATGTTTGCCCACAGAATGTTAGCTGCAGTTATCTGATACGATGGGGCACGGTGGACGCATACAAAGGACAATGGATAATTGAGAATGCGGTTTTAGGGTTCAGTCATTGCAGTTAAGATCTTTGTAGAAAGCGTAGCACCTTTTCGTCCTGTGTCACACATCATGAGAGCCTCAGTGAGACAAGAAACTCTTGGTCTTTAAAAAACAAAAAAGATCTAAGTGTGGTTCAGAAGTGGACACTTTTGTCTTTGGTTAAACTTTTGGTGGGGGGTGCAGGGCAGTGGGGGAGTAGAAATACATTTAAGAATTTAAAATAAAGAAATAAATTAGTAATTTTTATCATCGTGTCTTCACTCATGTGAAATGAAATATTTTTGGTGAAGGAGAAGCAATGAAGAATCTTAACCATGATTTAGAATCAAGAAGATGCAAGCCTTTCCATTTAGGAGCATTTGGGGTGAGTTATCTCCCTGGCTAGAGTGCCCAGCTTCACCACTGAAATGCCTCTGGTTTAATAAGAATGATTTATAATCTGGAGACACAGTTAATGCAACTTAGTGGGAGCTGATAAATGAACCACTGAGTTTACTTATACAAATAAATGGGGCATTAATCTTGACTTTGAATTTCCTCATTGGGTTTTCTTCATAACCATTTATGATATTGTGAGTGACAAGAAGAAATGATTGGCAAGTTTTAGTGGTTGGCAAAACTTTTATAATTGTCTTTAAACTTTATAAACAAGACAAATAAGCCTTGAGATTGAAATATGGATTAAACTGCTCCATCCTTTTAGTGTTTACAGCTTAGTGGTAGACAACTTGTTAACACTTGGATTCAAAAGGCACTGTGAGGCACAGCTGAAATCCCTGTCAAGCTTTGAGTCTTTCTGTGGCAGAGCTGGGCAATGTCACCAGGGTCTTGCTAGCATCTGTTTCCTAAACATAGATCCATTGGAGAAGTGCCCACCCCTGATTTACTCTGACCAAGAGGTATGGTACATACATGGCAGCAGGTTCCCATTCCTGGTGTGGATGGAGAGTTACTTCTCAGAGAAGGGAGATTCCAGGCGAGGATGGCACTTGTGGTAGGCTGACTGCCCCCAACCCCCAAGACATCCATGTCCTAATTCCTGGAACCTGTGAATGTTACCTTGTATGTCAAAGGGGACTTGCAGATGTGAATAAGGATCTTGACATGGGCAGATTATCTTGCATTATTTGGATGGGCACTAAATTTAATCACAAGGGTCCTTATGTAAGGGAGGCAAGAAGGTCAAAGGAACATATAGGAAATGGGATGATGGAAGCTGGAGTGATGAAAAGATGGGCTCACAAGCCAAGGAATGCAGGCAGACTCCAGAATCCAGAAAAGGCAAGGAAATGGACTCTACCCAAAAAAGATCCAGAAGGAACCAGCTCTGCTAACCCTGGTTCCACCCTCATTTTAGTCCAGTGAACTGATTTGGGACTGCAGCCTCCTGAATTGTAAGATAATGAATTGTGTTGTTGTAAGCTATTAACTTTGTTGTAATTTGTTGGCAGCCTTTACAACAGCAGAAACAGCAAACTAATATGACATCCAAATGGTCCCCCCTTTGAGAGTATTATAAATATCTCTAAAAGACCTCTATTTTCCTTGATCCTTACCCTCACATAAGTTTCAAAGCCTAACATCATGGTGTCATCTATAAAGTTGTTAGTTCACTGTAAAAGAAATGTTGAAGTATAGACCATCGTGTCACTTCCTCCGAATCAGAAGACTGTGTGTTGTGGAAATACTGTATGCAACAGGGAGAGCTATGTTTCCAAAGGGAAGTAAAGCCTTCCCGTTTGCATATGGTAAAGCTCAAGTAATGGTTGATACAAGGACAAATAAATTCATGGGGGAACACAGGGGGAAAAACAGCCATTGAAAATCAACAAGTAACTCCACTGTTTCTGTTTAATATTAATGAGTTTCAGTGTTAAAACTCATTGTAAGACATAATATTAATAAATGGGAAAATCAATGGTTGGCCTCTAAATTAGCCTTTGTTTTCATTTGAGTCTAATAAAAATGCTAAAGGAAAATCTGATTTAGTCTTCAAAAATAACTCTTTGAGCTTTTTTTTGGGATATGTCTGCAAAAGATATATATTCTTTTTACTTATTTTCGCCTGCATTAGTATCCACTAGAGCATATATCACTATAAAAAGTCACGTTTTGGGGGAAACATGTCAAGTTCATTACAATTTGATACTGCTGGTCCCTTTAGGACAACCTGAGACCAGTGTTGTGTTTTTGATTCTCAGCTACTTTCCCAGTGTCTTCATGTGGGGAGGGAGAGTTAGACAATTATGAAAAACTTGGAAGTCTCTTGAGCTTTTATTGACAAATTCTGATCCTTTTCTGATGGTCATTCCCCTTCATTAATATCTCTAGCATTTGACACAGCTGATCACTCTGTCCATCTCTCCTCTTTTACTGCTGTAACTTTGTACTCACTTGGTTTCCCTTCTACCTGCCCAGGAGGTTATGCATCAACTCCTCTTTTCAGCTTTTGTTCTACTTATAAGCATCTCCCCAGTCTCAGTTCTTACTTCTTGCTCTCTTTCTTCTGTCGGCACTTCTATTTTGATGACAGTTCAAGAGTCTTCCTTCTCCTGACCTCTATCATAGCACCTAAAAACAACCTCCAGGTAATGCTACTTGGGTAGTTCATCCCCTCTAACACATCTACAGCCTTGAACATGGCTATGGCTTCTTCTGTACCAGTGCCCTTGCACATGCTCTTCCCTCTGTCTGAGGTTCTTCCGCCTCTTCTGTTTGCCTATTAGATGCCTGCAGATCCCACTGTATATGTCCCTTCTTCATGGAAGCACTCCCTGACCACCCTGACTAGATTAGATTCCCATTGTAGGATCTCTTAACACCCGGTGGGAAGAAAAAAAAAATTAAAATCCCTTTTTGAAAAATAAAAATATGACATAAAAATTAGTACCCCTGTAAGAAGGAAATCAATTCTGATTAAAGGGATATTATGAAGCACATCAATGGGAACTAAAAATATTTTGCTTTTCAGAAACTTTGCCATAAAATGCTGATAGGAAAACTGAATTACATCTTAGTGAACTAAACCAAGAGCCGTGTTTAAGTGACTCAGTGACTAAGCAAAAGTCCTCAGTATGACCAACTGTTATATTCTCTACTCTGTAGCATCCAAAGTTATTATTCAACTTTGAGCTAGAACTTTTGTTTGACCATTTGACATTGAAACCTCAATGTTTTGGTAACTGTGGAAAGCCATAAATTATGGCTAGTATAGAAGAGAATGACTGTTCATGAATTGTACCTGTTGTTAATCACTTTAGCCGTAACTGAACTTAAAAAATGAACTCCCTTAGGTTTTAAAAATATTTTCTCTTCCATAGCCTACTTCTATATTCTGCCACACAAGTGATTTAAAAAAACAGTTCTATTGTGATATAATTCACATGCCATAGAATTCAATCATTTAAAGTGTACAAAATTCAATCGCTTTGAGTATATCCACAGAGTTGTGCACCCATCACCACAATCAACTTTAGAACATCTTCATTATCTACACAAGAAACCCCACATCTCTTAGCTCTCACCCCCCACACAAAATATCTCCATACCCAGGCCTAATTGGCTTTCTGTCTTGATGGACTTGTTTACTCTGGGCATTTCGTAGAAATGGAATCATGCAATATGTGGTGCTCTATAACTGATCTTTTTCACATAACATAATGTTCTCAAGGTTCATGCATGTTATATCATAAATTGGTACTTCATTCTTTTTTTTTTTGAGATGGAATTTTGCTCCTCTTGCCCAGGCTGAAGTGCAATGGCACGATCTCAGCTCACTGCAACCTCCACCTCCTGGGTTCAAGCAATTCTGCCTCAGCCACCTGAGTAGCTGGGATTACAGGCGCATGCCACCACACCCAGCTAATTTTTTGGTATTTTTAGTAGAGAAGGGGTTTCACTATGTTGGCCAGGCTGGTCTTGAACTCCCGACATCAGGTGATCCACTCACTTCGACCTCCCAAAGTGCTGTAATTACAGGCCTGAGCCAGCACACCTGGCTTCTTCATTCATTTTTCATGATAGAATAATGTTTCACTGTACCACATTTTATGTATCCATTCATCAGCTGATGTTATTGTGTTGCTTCTACTTTTTGGCTTTCGTGAATAATGCTGCTATAAATATAAAATGATTTCTGAGGTTTGAAAACTGCTTGTACCTTTTCCTCCTCTCCGTAGTTATTTAAAAATAAAAGGTAGCTTAGACATTTCTAAATCCTAAGCTATAACACAAGTTCCATTTTTTTGGCAACTCTACAAAATGTATTTCACCAGTTGTTATTGTTAACTACCTGTAGTTATTTATATGACATTGGTTTTCCCCCATCTGTGAGCTGCATGAGGACAGGAATCATGTTGAATTTTCTTGTTGCTGAATCCATGGCAACTTGCCCAGTGATTGGGGTGGATTAAATCTTTCTTGACTGACTAATTTTGCCTAACCCCAATCTTAGATTGGCCTTTCAAATTCCCCATTGCTGTTAATGATATTACTATTATCTCAATAACTTGAGATTGAATCAGTCATATTTGACTCTTCTCTTTTTCACTTCTTTTATATCTGATCAGCAGTTTTTTGAAACCTTGTTTGAAGCAGTTCTCAACATTTGTGCACCCATTCTTTCTCCCACACCACTCCATCTATAACCTCACATTTGGCCGTCCTCCTTTCCTTCGCTCCTACTTCTAAGCTATTTTGCGGAGCGATGTCAAAGTAATCCTCACTTCACTTCCCTCTTTATTAACTCCCAGTGGTTTCCAATTGGCCACCGACTAGAAGTCTTCAATTCAGAGTTGGAAGAATTTCATAACATGATTCCTGAAATCATGAGGCAAGTGCTACTTCAGTCTTTTCTAGTACTTTCCCCTCCTGATTATTAGAAGATAGGCTCTACCTCTCTGGTCTATTGGGTTGGACTCAGATTTTCAGATCAACTGCTTAACATTGTCAAGGAAGCAAATACCAGTAATTTGGAACATTTTTATGGCCAGCTCTCTTCTCATCGACCAGTGCCAAGATTGGTTCAAAGATTAGCAAATATTTCATTCACTAATGTCAAATCAGTACATTCCAACCCAAAACATATTTACTTTGATATTTTAATCTCTTCCCAAATGTCCTTACCCATAATAATATTCTGTAAGAAATTCCCTGTATATCAGAACTTTCTGCTTTCCTATCATAGGGAAGATCATAAATAGATCATTAATACATCTCACACATTCTATTTCTTGTACAAGCTCATATCTTCCATGACACTTGCTATGGTGCCTTGTGTATGGTAAAACTAAAGATACAGAGAAAGTCTTATTTTTTTTTCTTAGAGGAGAATTTCTTCCACCAATCCCCCGAGCTAGAAATGCTTGCTTTTGTTAGGTAAATAATTAGATCATCATTTAGGTTTGGAGGGACAACCTCACTTCCAGTGTGTTGAGATAACCACACACAGTTGCTTAAGGTCTCTACACACCAGAGACCTTTGGCCTGATAAACTATCTTAATTTTTTGCTTTATTTTGGAATGTGCACCACTTTGGGGTCAGAGCTGAATTGTTTGGAACAATAGCAGTGATTTGGAGAATGGGTTCTGTTGGGGAAGGGGACAGCCAGTAGCTAGAATCTAAAAAAGGCTACGGAAATAAATAAAAGGGTTCAAAGAGGATTTTATTGAGGTTATTTTGCATGTAGTATGCAGTTAAAATCCTCTCCCCTCTCCATAAAATTTTGTGCCATCCGCTCTCAAATTAAAAAAAAAAAATCTACGTTGCTTGCTAAGTTCTTGTGGGGTGGTTTGCTATCTGAGGCTAAGACTTTGCTGAATTAGGCCCCAAGGTTGATGGTGACAAAACAGACTGCCAGTGACAGGGCAGCTATGTAGGCTTTGCATACATTTTAGGTAAATATGTATTAAATGAATATGTTTTTCTTGTCTTCTTATGTAGATGATATTCACCTTGCCCACAGGTGATTTGTAGAGGAAGTATTCAATGGTAACTTCCTAATTAAAGAGGAATGTGCCGTTAATTCTAACTTGTCTTTAAAAGAGGAAAAAAAGGCACTTGCTGGGTGTCCTCTTTGTAGCAGACTTTCACATTTAATCTCAGTGAATCCTTACAACCTTGAGAAGTAAATACCATTAGTATTATCCTGATGATAATTACCTTAATTTTCTAGATGAAAAAACTAAGGCTCAGTAAATTTAAATAACTTTCCCAGGTACATATCACTAGAAAATGATAGATTTGGGATTCAAACCCAGATCTGTTTGACCCCAAAGGCCTTTGTGAACTCTACTATGAACTTCCATTTGAGAGAGAGAGGGGGAGAGACAGAGAGGGAGAGAGAGAGAGAGAAATTGCTCATTAAGAGAAGCTAATTTGGTTTTGTGTTAAAAACAACGTCCTTGATGTTCTTGTTTCCCTTACTTTGTTTATGTTCCTATTGTATATTAATTCTATGTCAGTGATTGGCAAGTCCTGGGCAAGCTTTGGTTGTTACAGATAATGTTTCTCAAAAGCCTGGCTAGATTCTCTGTGACCACCCACCCCAGAAGATTATGAAACAAATGAGAGCTGTTAAATAGATCTGTTAATTTGAGGAACCACCCCCAAACCCTCTATAATTTGTATGCCACACATAGGTTGGTAGCTAGCATTTCCTCCTTTGCTACCACAAAGATAGAATCTTTTCCTTATTCCTGATTATTTCATTTTTGTCCATAGAGAGTTGAGGATAAAATCCTTCCCCATATTCTTTAACAATCAGCTGTCTTTAGATTCATTGAATGTTAGCCTGCCTCAAAAGTTAGAGCTAGCCATAAAATTGTGCATATTGAGTATGTTATGTCATTGGGTGGCAAATTATTGAGTTGTCTTTCAATGTAATCTTGAAATAGCAGCATGAAAAATATTTTTTGTTTCAACTCTCAATGATGAGGATAGCTTCCTTCTTCCAAGGTGGATTATCGGTTAAAGAGTCACAGGACTGCAAAATTGGGTACTTCTGGTTACAAGAGAAAGTCATCAGCCATTTGGGCCATTCAATAATGCAACCACAAGTCAAGGTTGTCATTAAGACCAACCTACCATAATTGTTCATTAGTGATATCTAGTCAAGTAAAAAATATCATCTTCAGAAGCCAATTACTACCAAAGCAGTGGTGGGTTTTATGGTTGGTTTATTTGAAAATCATTCCTAGAGATCTTGAGGAAAGAATCAGACTTCTTCAGTAATTAATGTGTTATTGATTCAATTCAGATTTAGCTTTCTTTTAAATATACAATGAACTAGAATGTGAATGAATACCTGCTGATTAGGTTGATCAGAAAAAAAAAAAAAAAAAAGGTACTTCCCAAGACAGATTGATTAAGAAAAGCAAGTCAAGTCAATAAGCACATTTGACTGGTTTGGGTGAGGTTCATACCGATTTTGACTGGCACATCTTACTTAGTTACGGTTTAACAGTTCTTGTGTGGCCCTAGAAATATTACCATCTTTAGAATTGTGACAACCTCCCTTAGGTTTGCTCATTTGGACTCCCAATTGCATTCAAGAAGTGCTTAATAGGCGCCCATTTTAGGTGAGCCCTGCTTGGATAAAACTGGAGCTGCCATATTGTTTTACGAATGTAAAGCCAAGAGAGACTTTTCTTGTAGCTAAACTGAGAGGCGTTCCCCTTTTTAGCCATACCCACACATAGACTTGGGAATCAGTCACCTTCAAGAGATCTAATTGGAGTTTCATTAGACCACTGCTTTCCAAAATTCAGCTACAGCCCCTCCAACCCCAGACTTCTCAAGATTCATGCAAGATCCCTGCAGCTCGAATTTCTGTCCTCCCTTCTGGCTCCAAGTTCCTCTTTCTGTGGGTCTCTAACTTCCACTTAAGGCCCACTTTCTACTGTATTTCCCTTCTCTCAGCTAAGCTAGGCTCTGAACTGCCCAGATGTGAAATGTGGCCCCCTTTCTCTGCTTTCTTCCTCAAGCCCACTCATTAAAGGCATATGTTCATTAACTGTTAACTATAGCTCTCCAATAAGTGGTAATTGACTGTCTAGGATACTGAGAATAAAAGCACATTCCATTAAATGGTTCCAGACCATGTAAAGATTTTTTAATTATCTTATTTCTTTTCAAATTCCATTTTGTCTTCCTTTTTATATTTTAAAAAGCAGTTTCTGACAAGGAGTTTCCATAGTTCAATAATGACTTCCTTAGCCAGGTATAAATTTTATGCAGAGGTAATCTACATGGTATCTCATAGAGGCACTCAAATTTTTCTCAGTTGACAAATGAAATACAAGGAAATAACACATGGCAAAAAAAAAATTTCTCAATACAAATTTGACTTATAGATAATGTATGATCAAGCCTAAGGATATGCTATTCTAATAAATATTACTCAATAAAAATATCTCTAATGAAGTTGTGGGTAGCACATTATCTACTTTTCAAAGGATTTGCTTTTATACGTTTCTATTTTTCGCACATTCCAGAGTCATTTTGATTTAATTGAAAGCAACTGTGAAAATCAAGTCAATTTAACATCATTTATAAAAATAATCTTTTAAAATGGGCTGAGTGATTGAAGGAAAATGCAGTTTTATTTCCCTTTTTTGGATCACTAAAACAAATTCATTATAACTTGCATAGATTAAATCGTAACTGAAGATTTAGCAGGGAATTGAGATTACTAGAGAATGAAAATTCTTCTATGGTCAAAGAATTTTTTTCAGAGCCACTTAGTTGAAATGCAGTATACATAAAGACCTAGTTTATTTTGGCAACTTTTAACTTTGAGATTTACATCTTTTGCTATTTCACCTTAAAATTAAAATATTCAAAAATGTCTTTTATTCGCCTTTTCAGCCATTTAGTTTCATTCCTTACACTATGCCCTAGACATGGTGAACTTGATTGCCTACAGAGTGAATTAACAAGTCTTTTATGTCAATGGGAGTTGATTAACAACATTTGTGACATTTTCAAATCAATCCTCCTATGTTCTCCAATTATGGCCTCATTGTGGTTAGGCGTCATCCTAGGGGAAAGAAACAAGGGTGGGTGGGAATCCACATACTTACAACTGACTTCAGAAAAGCAAATTAATAAAGGGAAGTGTCTCTAAATTATGTTTTCTGCTGTTGCTTGTTATAATAAATGCTGAATGCAAATGCATGTTCTTTAAGTGTCTTGGCTGTCCTTCAAAAATGTGAGTTATTTTGACAGAAGGCAAAAGCTCTTTCCTTCAACCTGTCTCCATAGTTAATTTAGATTAATTTAGTTGTTTTTTCAACATAGGGGCATTTCTAAACTTTAAAGTTAATAGTATTTGCACAGCAAATGTACTAAACAATAACATTACAATATCACAACAATGAAAATATAAGATGATTTTAAATGAAGGTTATTTGAAGCTATAGTTGGTTTTTATACTACATAAATTAGGCTAAAATGTATATAACATATATACTTGTATATCAAACACAATATAATATATTCTATTGTGTATCTAATTATATAATAATATATATTAGATACATAATTATATATAATTAACACAAGTATTTTTAAATATTAAATAATTAATGATATAATTACATATATCATTAAGACAAACCTTTGCACTAGTTTCTGGGTAACCTTGAATCAAACACTAACTTACCTGGCTCTTTAGCTCTATTACTTAAGAAGTTTGGACTAGATATTCCAAAGTGCTTTGATTTGACAATTTATTATGTAAGATACATTCTGGTAATTATCGGTTGGATCTTTTTGTAGAAACATATTTTCCCTTCTCAGCCCCACTTTCTCTCACTTATCAGTTATTCTCAACAGGTAAGTCAGGACATGCTGATATTTTTGGTACTTTCACAGGTATTGCTTCAAATTTTAATTGTAGTATAAAAGTTGTTTTTGCTTCAACTGAGGATACATATTATGTTTTATGATATGTTCGATGAAGCATTGTCGGCAGTTCTATCAACGAGGTTAAGATATAGTTTGCCAAAAATAAAGCGTGGAAGGAGAATCACTATGTCGAACCAGTGACTGCTGCCCAATATGGTAGCCATTGGTCACATCGGCTATTGATCACTTGAAATGTGACTAATCCAAATTGAAATGTGCTGCACATGAACAATGCATACCAAATGTTGAAGGCTTAATGCAAAAATAAAATGAAATATCTCAAGAATATTTTTTATGTTGATTATATTTTGAAATGATAATCATTCTGGATATAGTACATTACATACAACATATTGTTAAATTAATTTCACCTTTTTCCTTTTTACCTTTTTAAAAATGTGGCTACTAGAAAAGTTTAAATTCCATATGTGGTTTCCATTACATCTCTTGGACAGCAGTGGTATAGAGTCACCTGTTTATTGGAACATGAAAGAATTGCCTTATAATATGTAAGAAAATATGATCAGGTCAACAGCGTTTCCAACAGCTGCATAATGCAAGGTGTAATTGAATAGAAATATAGATCTACTATAGCTGTGATTGTCTTAAAGTCATTTGTGACTTGTTTAGTCTTTTTCTGAGCTTCTAAAACCCTTTAATGTGTACCCTCCTACACCGGATACAGAGGGCCAAGAACAAGTCTCCTTCAGCTGTAGGTTAATGTTGAAACTCTGAATGTTCCTTCTAGTATCTTCAGGGACACGTTTGTCTGTGACTTTCACTCTAACATATGCCTAACTCCCAGGGTAGATAAGAGAAATAAGCAGGAAAAAAGCAGCCCCTTTTCTTAAGATTGGATCTCTAACTTGGACTTCCGTTGTGTTTGTAACTCAGCCTCAGTCTTAGAGGACATCATTGGCTCTGCCTAGCTCTTCCCTTCTTCTCCATACCCAGAAGTAAAGGAGATTTGCCTTCAGCTTGGCGTTTTCCATTGGTGTGCCTTTTTTGAATTTTTTCAGGAGTTAGCCACTAAGTACACCTCTGTGTGCATTTCCAGACATATGGACAAAGAAGTGTGTTTGGAAGGGATAGAATTTGGAAGTGGGAGATGAAGGACCTGAGCATGTTCAAAATGCAGTTAACTCTTCGAGGGCCAGTGGTTCTTTTATGAAGGTCCCACTGTGCTCCAGTTCTTAGTCTTGCTTCTTCCCTCTCATTTGTTCTGTTCTGGAAAATTTCAAGCCCAAACATCTGTTTTGAAGTTCTATGCTCCTTTCTGGAAAACAGTATTTTTTATTAATTCCCAAGTTTGCTTGTTTCCGCCTTATCATCCCCAGATGTTCTGTCCCTCTCTCCATTTTTTCTCATTCTAGTAATTGTGCAAACCCAGGAATAACTGTTGGCAGATTTTTTTTCCCCTTTTGGATCACCCTGCATAACTTTCATCCAGAATCCTACCTCTGCTCTTTGCCCATCTTTCAGTGGACTTTGGCCAAAATCCATGAAGGATTTGGGAGGCTAGGATAAGAAGGTGGGCAGTAATTTCTATTCTATAATAGGTAAGGGTCTCCTTGTAACCATAGTATCTATACAGAGGTAGAGCTACAGAGAAGGGAAATATATTTCATGACTGTCGAGAAAAGGTTTTTTGTTGCTGTTTTCTTTGTCTGCTGTTAAAAAATAAAGCAAGTATAAAAGTTTGCTTTTTAAAAAAGGAATAACATTTTATCCTTTTTATTTTTAAAGACGAAAGGTAAGAGCATATAAGTCAGCCATGATATTATAGGACAAGAGTCGAGAACAGTCTTTATATGTATTATAAATATAATAATAACCGTACATCAAATCTAGCACATTACAGTTTTCCAAGTGTTTTCACCCACAGATATGGAAAGATGGAGGAGGAGTCTGAAATCCTCCAAATGGAGTAGCTGAATCCTGGCATTAGTTTGGATGCAACTCTGAAAAAAAGCTTTGGAAATTTGGGTAAATCATTTTTCTTCTATAATCTCCTGCGACTTCATTCACACCTGGCTATGATTTTACATCATTTTGGTTTTCACAGAAATTGTATGTTCTTAGTGGCAAGATTTTATTTATGTCCATTTCATGGAAGAAGAAACAGACCCAGAGAGGTTCAGTTTTTTATCCAAGATCACACCACTGCTCAGTGATAGGCTAAGGGTCAGAGTTCAGGTCCTCCACTGAGGTCGAGTGGAGCCTTGGCTGTCAGTCAGCTATGGGGGCCATTGGTTTCCAAGGACACCCCCAACCAGTGTTGTTCATTGTTTTCTCTTTAACTTTATGTGTGTGGATCATGGGAAGCTGAGGCTAGACCTGCTGACTATGTTGCATGACCTCCTGCCGTGCTCCAGGCCACGATGTGTTGAGGAAGACAGGGCACATGTCTGTGAATGCAGAACCAAACCAGGACTCTGGGGGTTGAGGAGGCTGAGATGAACAAACTGCTTTGCCCTCCTCTTGGAGAGAAAGACAGATACCCTCTGGGCACCCGAGGCTGATACAGCTGTGTTCCCCTGGAAAAGATTCTGGAAGACAGAAAGAATCTCAGGAAGGGCCCTGTTATCTTCCAGTGTGAGTTTTCTGAATGTTGAAATGAAAAAAGGAAAGAAAGCAGAAAATCTATTATGTCTACAGTGATTTCAAATCTAAGCCTTTTCTGTGAAAAGTTGGCAAAAGACGAGGATTGATTTGACTCTGGCAAAGCAAAAAGATGAAGGTGCTGACATGACTGATGATAGGATTAGGATTTTTACTCATTCATTTGTTCATTTATTCATTCTTCTGTTTAACAAATGCTTGCTGAGTATGCACTACAGGCAAGGCACTTGCATAGTGGGCAGTCTCATTAAGAGGCAGGATCTGTAGAAAGTAGGAGAGAGATTACAGTTAACCAGGAGAAACAGAGAGTTGAATACATATTAAGAGGAAACATAGTGAGATACCAGGCAGATCTGTGAAATGATTTACCCACTTTTAACCACAAAAGCAAGGATAGCCAAAAACTTGATCAGACACTGACTAAATAGAGACACAGTTCTCAGTCAAGGCACTCTGCGAACTCCATTCCAGGTTTCCCTGTTCAAAGATCCCTTCTTATGGGAAAAGCCACATGCAAATTAGGTAAGCAGTGATAAGAGACAGTGTACACGTGCTCTGGTTCTCTCCACTGCAGAAGAAGGCCTAGAAGGCCTGGAGAGGAGTTTCCAAGGGTTTGTATCACAAAAGAATGACATCATGAATGGAAATATCAAAAGTTATTCTTTCTTTCTTGAGAAGAGAGACTATTTACTGATTATAGCCTCCAACCAGTTGCTTATTAACGAAGAGAGACTATTTACTGATTATAGCCTCCAACCAGTTGCTTATTAACCTCTTAGGTATCACTGTCATCCCAATGCCCATTGGTCAAGCCCTTGTGAATTTGAATTCTTCTAGAACCCCTTCCTTCCACCTCTCTGTCTTCCCTCTGCCCCTCTCTTGTGTGCATACTCACTCACTCACTCACTCACACATTTAATGAACTCATTGTGTTGCAGGACCCTATAATTCATACTGCCCTCACGATGATTTCCTCCCTGGTCAATGTGGGGGGATAGAGGAGGCCCAGAGCTTCCTTACAACACACCCACGAGAACTTTATCAGGGAGAAAACAAGAGGACCAGCTTGACTCAATAGTTCTGAAACGATCTTGTGGACATCAGACCAAAACTCATTTAAGTATTTCTGCATGTAATTTAAACCTCTTACTTTTAGTTCTGAGGATCCATAGCAGTTGCTTAATTGCTGGAATGAGTTACCAAGGAAGAACATGGAGTGTCCATTCTTGGAGATCTCCACAAAGAGAACAATCTACTGTCTGCTTTGTATGAGTTTCTTTTGCCTAAAGAGATCTTTCCCATTCTCTATTCTATAGCTTTTGGTTGTGCTAAAAGGGACAATTCTAATGAATATTAGTTTTTTAGTTACTTCTGGTTTGCTACTAAACTCTAATTTTGTCACCAGAGTAAAGGTTCTTCGTGATCTTAATCAAAGAAGAGAAAATAGTCTCAAATGTGTTGTTTGAAAGAGAGGTGTCCAATACATTTTCATCTGAAGAGATTCCAGGAGACCCTTATTCTCAGAGATTGCAGAATTTACAGAATAGGGTAAATTATGATGGCTCTTTTGAAACTATCAACAGGGAAAGGAATACATCAGCAATACATAAAAATGTGTCCTGATTAGTCATTAAACAGCCGACATAAAATATGAACTGTTCTTTCTTCCTCCATCTGATTCATGTTTACACATCATATTCCCTGTTAATTTTTTTACATTCACTGAGCTATGAGCAATGAGTCACCATTTTAATTGATAGTTCTTGCAGGCAGAATGAAAATTGCACTAATCCTAGAGATGTTCATCCCAGGTCCTCAACTGACAGTGAGGCCCTCCCATGTGAAATGAGAGTTCTGAGAGTTACACCTGGGCTTTCTTTGCAACATGTTGATCCTCCAGATCAAGTTGTTCAGCAGTAGGTTGGGAATGCAATTCCAAACATCAGAGGGGGCTGGAACTAGATATAGAGATGCAAAGGAAGGTAATGATTTAAGATGTGGGTGTAGGAGAGATCAACAAGGGAAGCAGGCGCAGCGATGAGGAGGAGAGAGCCAAGGACAGGCAGTTGGAGAACACCTACTCATGAGCAGGAGGACCCAGAGTGCAAGGTTAGCAGAGTGGGAAGACAGGAAGGAGTGTCAGCAAGAGGTCACCATGTCATAACCCTCAAGAAAGCAGAGAATCCCAAAGAAAGTATAGTCTACAGAGTCAAATGCAACAGAGACGTTGGCAAAACAGTGACAAAAAAAGTCATGGGATGGTGGTGGTTACAAAGCCTCAGGTAGCTTCTGAGGAAGTCGCTGCAGTAGAGGCTTGAAATAGATAGAAACCACTCTGCAAGATGCTCAGGTGTCCATGAAGAATAATTCAAATTAATCTTCCGAGAAGCCTGATGGTGAAAGAACGGGAGGGAGAAGAGGAGAGTTCAAGTGCTCGTAAATGATTTTGCTTTTTAAGACTGGAGATTATCTGGGCAAGTATCAGGGGAAGAAGCCTCTGGAAAGAGAGACTGAGAAGCAGTTGATAAAATACTGAAGGAGCTGAAAAGAACCCGATTCACAACCTGAAGAGAAGCTAGCCTGGAAAGAAAATAGATATGGGTGAAGATAAGGGAATTTCAAAATACAAACACATCCTCATTGCATAAAATTCAAACAGCACCACGGTATGATGGCTAAGGCCATGGAACCTGGAGTCAGACCGCCAGGGTTCAAATGAGGATTTGGCCCCTAAGTAGTCTTTGTGACCCCCAGCATGTTACTTGATACTCTGTGCTTCTGTTTACCCATTTTAAAAATGTAGAAAATAAGGGTGCCTACCTTATAAGATATATATATCTTCTTATTCACATTGAATCTAGAATACTTGCTGACGTTTTGTCATCTTAAAAAAACAGAATCTTGTTTCATCTTTTGAATGCAAATCAAACAGCTCAGACTAGGTTGGTCCAGGTCACACTGAATCTGGAACTCACTCTTGTCTGTGCCTTTCCCCCAGCACTTGCAGCTGCCTCCCTCATGGCCGAGCTAATCAGTGGGTGATGAGTCAGACAAAAGAGAGACCAAACAAACCCTCCTTCACAGTGCGGCAGGTGTGAGGGAAAAATAAACTGTAAACAAAGCTGTATTGATCTCACAACAATGCTCCTTGAAAGCACTTTCTTTATTTCCATAGAGAGATACTCCTTACACATTTTTCTGCTGCTCAAGGACCTTCCATGGCTCCCCAGTGCCTATGGAATTATAATGGCAACATGCCCAGGCTGGGCTTTTCTTGTTGGTGTCTAACCCTGATGGTTTAGCTGAAACCATCTAAAATATGATTAGAATTCAGAATTAATTTTGTAATGGAGAGAGTCTGAAGGCTTCATAAAGTTCCTGGAATATGCGAGTCTGGGCACTAAAAGTCTAAATATTTTAGCCCGATATTCAACCTCTTCCATTATCTAGCATCAGTTTAGTATCCTAATCTTACGTCCTATACTGTCTACTCAAATAGTGTTTCCAGTACACTACTGTCTTCATCATCTCTTAAGCTGGTCTGGGCAGTCCAGCCTCTGTCTTTGTCTTGCTGTTATCCTGACCAGGAATGCCTTTCCTCCGTCTATCTGCCCACCTGACAACCACCCGTAATTGAAGCCTCATTTGAAATACTCCCTTCATCTGTGAAACATTTTCTGAAAACTGTTGGCTAAAGGGACCTCTTTCCTTTACGCTGCTCCATTTACTAGTTGTCTTTTCATTTTTTCTTTGGATCTCTCATGTTATTTAATTTTCAACCCATTTTCATTGTGTAAAATTCACACAGTGTAATAAAATCTCCCAATACCACATTTTACTCTGGAAGAATTACTGTTACGATTTTGATGTGTCTTTTCATGCTTTTTTTCTATGCACTCGTGGACTTGTGAATATATAGATAAGTATAGCTGTGTTTATTAGTTATTTTTTAATGATTTATACTTTATTTCTTGATAGTAAATTCCTTGAGGGAAGTTTATGCATCTTTTATCCCTCACATTTGCAATAGAGTCTCTGAAAAATCAGCAGTTTCCTAAAACCAAATTAGGGCAAGATAGGATCTGCTATGTGAAGAAGTGGTGGTCAGAGAATAGCCTTCTTGGATTTGAACATGGGCTCTAAAGTGACTTTTACTTGAGTTCAAATATTAATGTGAATTTAAGCTCTAAATATTGAGCACTCATTTTGTACAACAACCATGAAAAGTGTTCCTTCATTCTGCAACTGGAAACATTGAGAAAAAATGATTGAATAATTTGCCCAAATCCACTCACCTAGTACGTGGCAAAGTGAAAATTTGAACCAGATCTTGCTGGCTGTAAAGTCTTTATTCTTTCTGTTAGAGTATGCTACCTGGGAAACTAAAAGAAGGAGCACAGTGAAGGCAAGATGGACGTTAACTCGGCTGAATTCATTTGTTGATTCAATTACATGATAGGTGTTGTGGTAATGCTGGACTAAAGACAAGTTAGAACTCTTTTTAACTTCCCAGGGAGGATGGGCTCAAGAATCAAATTAAGTGAATTTATCTTTAGAATTTCATGCATCTTTCCACCTTTCTTATGTGTGTTGGCATTTTCGTTTTAACTGCTCTTGACCTCTGAATTTCACTGCCTGCCTGACTCTTTGGTATTGCCTTTAAGAGTTCTTTTTGGTTTTTTGTTTGTTTGTTCTTTTAGAATTTTTATCCTACCCTACTACTAAAACTGTGGTACTGAACTAGTAATTCATAAACCAAGAGACTGAAAGGAAAATCAAGCTGATAGAAAATAGAGAAGAAGATATCTAGGGGTAATTTCCCAGAAGTGATGCTGTCTGCAGATTTTTTTGTTTATGCAAACTAGATCATCAGGAGGGGCAGGAGGATTACCTTTTCCTCTCCACCTGCTTCTTTTGGATTGGATTTCTCTGGGTTTTAGCCATTAGCCTACTGCCTTTTTTCATACAATACATTCAATATTCTCTTCCTGGAGAAACTCAACTATGACAAAAGCTGCAGCTAATATTCATATATCATATCGCTGACCCTCAAGGCTCTAGGTTCTCTAGATTTTTCTTCAATCCTCAGGCCCACACAGCGAATGCTAACTTCAGATCCCTATCTATATTTCCTACAGGCATCACAACCCCACTTTGCTTCCTCTTCCTCCCCTTGGACCCATTCTCCATTTCATATTGCCAATGTTGATGACTGATACCTCTGCCCATCAAACTCTTCAGATCAGAAACCTTACTCCCCTACTTTCCACTCGGTCTGTCATGAATCCCTATTGATTCAACCTTTCAAACAGTTCTTGAAATTGTTTTCTCACCCCGTTTCAATTGCTATGCCTTTAGAGCAGGTGCTCTTAATTCTTGCCAGGACAGTGTATGTCATTAGCCTTCTAACTGGTCTTTCTGCCTGAGGCATGATCTGGTGCAAAAGGCTGCTTAAAATCTTTCAAAGGAACCCAAGTTCTTGAAGTAAAAAGAGGGAGACTCTTTTAGGTGTGAGCCCTAATGCTTTTCTGGTGTATTGTTATCCTAGCCAGTCATTTACCATGCCTCTGTTGCTCAAGCCAAAAATGGATAACCATATTTCATCAAATCTAATGCACTATTGTTTCTAAGACACACAACCCTTTTATATTCCACAAAGAAAAGGAGGTCATGGAGGGGGAGCACTGTCAACTAAACTATGACTTGTCATCAATGAAAGATAGACCCCAACTTTAAAAATGTTAACATGTGAAAACTTACGTGTCCTAGAAACAATGAAATATGGTACTTGATGTTTCCCTCTGGCCCGTGCTCTCTTGTACATGTTATTCCCTTTGCCCAGAATGTCCTTTGCCCAGAATGACCTCACTAAAATCTTTTGAGTACCAGGCAAGCTCCTGTTTCTTCTTCAAGATCTGCCTTCAATTTCTGCTTTTTCAGGAAGGCTTCCCTGACCAATCTTGACGGAGTTGAGAGCTCCTCATCTGCTGCCCTCTGTGTAGTGAGCATGTGGTGATCATTATTTGTACCCAGCCGACCATACCCTGAAGAGCAGAGACTGTGTCCTACTTATGGTGTTTCCTTGATGCCTAGCACAGTGCTGGGAGAGGGTGGGTATTTCATTAGTGTTTGGTTGACAATGAATGTTACTCTGGCTCATACCCTCTGTTTACCCTGACCTTACTTTCTAGATGTATGATGGCTTGGATTGACCTACTTGGTGACCTTTGATCTGCCGCTGGCCAATGATTTTTTTTTTGCCCTGTACTCACTTAACACAGATGACATATTAAGGTTCATCACTGATCTAAGCAACTAGATCCTAAGCTCCTTCAGTTATACATGTCTTGGATTGCTTGTAGCATTTAGCATGGGGCCCAGCACATACCGGACACTCAATAAATCTTTTTTGATTGTTCACCCAGCCCTTTACAATTGGAGCAGAATGTGAAATCTGCTGAAAAACAGCCTCAGTCTTAGACTGAATATTTTGGTTGCCATGGGATCTGTTTTGTACAGAGATGCTTTTGGTTACATTGCAACACTATTTGTTCAAATTATAGAACTGATTACTCCTAAATCTCTTCTCCAGGGCTTAGTTTTTATTCTTTGTCCTGGTGAAAAATATTGGTCATTAGAATATCTAGTTCAGTTAGCGAGAGCATTGCATGTGGAAAACTGTCAGGCTCATTTTAATAATTGTTCACTGTTTTGGTCAGTGTGGAGAATATTTCACTCTCAGGCCCCAGGCACCTTTTTCCCACCACAAGTAAACCCCATTGACCCGATTTCAGTCAAGCTCAGTCTGTTCATTTCATTTCATTGTGAATGTTCTCATAAGGGTAATTTATGGTATTTTTAGATTTGTGAATTATTGTACGCATAATGGGTATTTTCTGACAATTTTCATCATAACTGTTAATTTAGCCAATCACAAATTATTACTGTAGTCTGTATAACAGATGAGGAACCAAACTGGACAAAAAAGGAGTTAGGTAGATTCCCCTTTACCTGAGTCCAAAAGAAGGGAAAGTTCAATCAAGGATATTGAGTCTATTGGTTCAAGACCATTTTGTGACTATTAACTTGTTGATGCAAGCTCCTTAGTCAGAATTTGGCATGCTTCCAACAAACATGGTTGCGTAGGGGTGACAATCAAGAGTAAACCAGTTCATGACTATATAAATGATTTGCCTCACTGGTCGTTGTCAAGTGGTCATAGTAAAAGTGGTAGTAGCCAGTATTTCATGATTAAGAATGCCTAATGGGGCCGGGCGCGGTGGCTCATGCCTGAAATCCCAGCACTTTGGGAGGCCGAGGAGGGTGGATCACAAGGTCAGGACATCGAGACCATCCTGGCTAACACAGTGAAACCCTGTCTCTACCACAAATACAAAAAAATTAGCTGGGCGTGGTGGCGTGCGCCTGTAGTCCCAGCTGCTGGGGAGGCTGAGGCAGGAGAATGGTGTGAACCCGGGAGGCAGAGCTTGCAGTGAGCCAAGATGGCACCACTGCACTCCAGCCTGGGTGACAGAGCAAGACTCCATCACACACACACACACACACACACACACACACAAGAATGCCTAATGGGAAGATTCACTAAGTCAGGAACATTACTGAAAGAATATGATTGGAGGCAATGACTGTGTCCAAGTGCATATTGAGTTCTAGCGGGAAAATGAACTCCCACTAGTGGCAAGCCAATCAGAACAGTATGTTTATTACACGTAGTTCAAGTCATAAGCCAACTTCTTTTAAATTGGTTTGAGACAAATGAGAATCTATGAAAATAGATGTTCCCATGAAAGGTTCAGCCACCCATCATTGTTGCCAGCAAATTTTGCAATAGTTTTGTTGCTTTGATGCCTCCAGCTGAAATGTCCACATTGGCCAAGGGTCTAATACTCCAGGTAAAACTGTGAAGTGAGTGAAGTTTGTCTTTGAATCCCTACCGCTTACTCATCCTATACCATTTCCACCATTTGTGTCTTCTTACTTACTATCCCCTTTTTGTCTAAATCACAATTTCCTTCCTCCTGCCTTAGACAACCCTAAGTCTACAAATTTAGTACCTTTCAGTTCTGGAGTTAGAAGTCTGAAATGAGTTTTCTATGCTAAAATTAAGGTGCTGGCAGGGCTGTGTTCTTTCTGGAGGTTCTAAGGGAGTATCTATTTCCTCGTCTTTTCTAGCTTCTAGAAGCCACCTGCGTTATTTGGATATGGCCTCTTCCTCCATCTTTAAACCGGTAGCATCTTCAAATCTCTCTCTGACTCTTTATGTAGTTACACTTCCTTCTTGGGCTCTGTCTCTCCTGTTTTCTTCTTATAAGTACTCTTGTGATTATATTTGACTTACAGATAATCCAGAATTGTCTTCTCATGTCAAAATCTTTAACTTCTTCATATCTGCAAAGGTAATATATTCACAGGTTCTGAGAATAGGACATCAACATCTTTTGAGACCATTATTCTGCTAACCATACTAATCATGTGAGCTCAGGAAAATATTAGATCTATGTTTTTTCATCTGCAAAATGATAGTATTAGGTTTCTCAAAATGTTGTTATGAAAATATTATTAATATTATAAGATAATGCATATAGAGTACTAAGCACAGTGCTGGTGCTTTTGTAAGCACTTAACATTTTTTACTTTAAGAAATATGAGAGTTGGAAGACAGAGTGGAATCTGTTAACAAACAAAATGACTGTCACTGACTTAGGCAACTTCCACAACAACTCCGTTTGAACAAACTATAGAGAGCAAAGCTTAAAGAGAAAACACTAGTATTTACCTGTTGTCACAAACATCAGTATCTTTCACAAGTTTCATGTCTCTGTTCCCCCTAACACTGAAACTTGATCATAAGTACCCATTAAATGAAATAATAAATAATCCTTAAGCTTGGAAGGAACATGAAAAGTCATCTGATTGGATGCCTCCAGCAACCAACACTATCTCCTCCCTGTAAGTGTCCATTCTGTCTTTAGACAGTATTATGGTTTGAATGTTTGTCTTCTCTAAAACTCATGTTAAAAATTAATCCCCAGTGTGGCAGTATTGAGAGGTGGTGCCTTTAAGAGGTGATTGAGTCAAGAGGGCTCTACACTAAAGAATAGATTAATCCATTTATGGATTACAGGATTAATAGGTTAATGGGTTAATGAATTACCATGGGACCGGGACATCTGGTTTTGTAAGAAGAGGAAGACAGACCTGAGCTAGCACACTCAGTCCCCTTGCCATATGATGCCCTGTACCATCTCAGGACTCTGCATAGAGTCCCCAACAGCAAGAAGGCCCTCACCAGATACAGTCCTTGACCCGGGACTTCTCAGCCTCCATAACTGTAATAAATAAATGCCTTTTCTTTTCTCTTTTCTTTTCTCCTCTCCTCTCCTCTCCTTTCCTTTCCTTTCCTTCTTTCCTTTTTTTTTTTTTTTTTGCAGTTTTAAAAATTTCAATAGGTTTTTAGGGAACAGGTGGCATTTAAGTTCTTTAGTGGTTATTTCTGAGATTTTGGTGCACCCATCACCCAAGCAGTGTGTACTGTACCCAGCGTGTAATCTTTTATGCCTCACCACTGCCCACCCTGTCCCCCAAGTCCCTAAAGTCCACTGTATTATTCTTATGCCTTTGTATCTTCATAGCTTAGCTCCCACTTATGAGTGAGAACATACAATGTTTGGTTTTCTATTCCTGAGTTACTTCACTTAAAATAGTGGCCTACAATTCCATCAAGGTTGCTGCAAATGGCATTATTTCATTCCTTTTAATGGCTGAGTAGTATCTCATGATGTGTGTGTATGTGTGTGTGTGTGTGTGTGTATGTGTCACTTTTTTTTATCCAATCGTTGATTGATAGGCATTTGGGCTAGTTCCATATTTTTGCAATTGTAAATTGTGCTGCTATAAACGTGTGTGCAAGTATCTTTTTTTGGATAATGACTTCTTTTCCTCTGGGTACATACCCAGTAGTGGGACTGCTGGATCAAATGGTAGTTCTACTTTTAGTTATTTAAGGAATCTCCACAGTGTTTTCCATCATGGTTTTACTAGTTTGCATCCCCACCAGCAGTATAAAAGTGTTCCCTTTTCACCTCATCCACTCCAACATGTATTATTTTTTGACCTTTTAATAATAGCCATTCTGACTGGTGTGAGATGATGTCTCATTATGATTTTGGTTTTCATTTCCATGATCATTAGCGATGTTGAGCATTTTTTTCATATGTTTGTAGGCCATTTGTATATTTTCTTTAGATAATTGTCTATCCATGTCCTTCGCTCACTTTTTGATGGGATTGTTTGTTTTTTTCTTGATGATTTGTTTGAGTTCCTTGTAGATTCCGGATATTAGTCCTTTGTTGGATGTATACATTGCGAAGATCTTCTTATTGCAAAGATTTTCTCCCACTCTATGGATTGTCTGTTTACCTTGCTGATTGTTTCTTTTGCCATGCAGAAGCTTTTTAGTTTAATTAAGTCACATATATTTATCTTTGTTTTTGTTGCATTTGCTTTGGGTTCTTGGTCATGAAGTCTTCGCCTAAGCCAATGTCTAGAAGGATTTTTTTCTGATGTTATCTTCTAGAATTTTATGATTTCAGATATTAAATTTAATTACTTGATCCCTCTTGAGTTGATTTTTGTATTGGGTGAGAGAAGCGGATCCAGTTTCATTCTTCTACATGTGGCTTGCCAATTATCCCAGCAATCTTTTTTGAATAGGATGTCTTTTCCCTACTTTATGTTTTGATTTGCTTTGTCAAAGATCAGTTGGATATAAGTATTTGGCTTTATTTCTGGGTTCTCTATTCTGTTCCATTGGTTTACGTGCCTATTTTTATACCAGTACCATGCTGTTTTGCTGACTATGGCCTTATAGAATAGGTTCAAGTCAGATAAAGTGATGCCTCCAGATTTGTTCTTTTTGCTTAGTCTTGTTTTGATTATGTGGGTTCCTTTGGTTCCATATGAATTTTAGAATAGTTTTTTCTAGTTCTGTGAAGAATTATGGTGGTATTTTGATGGGAATTGTATTGAATTCTGTAGATTGCTTTTGGCAGTATAGTCATTGCACAATATTGATTCGATCCATCTATGAGCATGGAGTGTGTTTCCATTTGTTTGTGCAATCTATGATTGATTTCAGCAGTGTTTTATAGTTTTCCTCATAAAAGTCTTTCACCCTCTTGGTTAGGTATCTTCCTAAGTATTTTGTTTTATTTTTTGAAGCTCTTGTAAAAGAGGTTGATTTCTTGATTTGATTCTCAGCTTGGTTGCTGTTGGTGTATAGCAGAGCTACTGATTTGTCTAGGTTAATTTTGTATCCTAAAACTTTGCTAAAATCTTTTATCAGTTCTAGGAACTTTTTTGAGGAGTCTTTAGGGTTTTTAGGTACACAATCATATTATCAGCAAACAGTGACAGTCTGACTTCTTCTGTACCGATTTGGAGGCCCTTTATTTTTTTCTCTTGTCTGATTGCTCTGGCTAGGACTCCCAGTACTATGTTGAACAGAAGTGGTGAGAATGGGCATCCTTGTCTTGCTCCAGTTCTCAGGGGGAATGCTTTCAACTTCTCCCTATTCAGTATTATGTTGGCTGTGGATTTGTCATAGATGGCTTTTATTATAATACATTAAGGCGTGTCCCATCTATGCTGATTTTGCTGAGGGTTTCAATCATAAATGGATGCTGGATTTTGTCAAATGCTTTTTTTGAGGTGATCATGTGATTTTTGTTTTTAATTCTGTTTATGTGGTGTATGACATTTATTGACTTGCTTATGTTGAATCATCCCCGCATCCCTGGTATGAAACCCACTTGGTCATGGTGGATTATCTTTTTGATATGGTGTTGGATTCAGTTAGCTAGTATTTTGTTAAGGATTTTTGCATCTATATTCATCAGGGATGTTGGTCTGTAGTTTTCTTCTTTTGTTATAGCCTTTCCTGGTTTTGGTATGAGGGTGATACTGGCTTCATAGAGTGATTTAGGGAGGATTTCTTCTTTCTCTATGTTGTGGAATAGTGTCAATAGGATTGGTACCAATTCTTCTTTGAATGTTTGATAGAAATTCAGCCATGAATCATTGTGGGCCTGGACTTTCTTTGTTGGCAATTTTTTTAAAAATTACCATTTCAATCCTGCTGTTTGTTATTGATCTGTTCAGAGTTTCCATTTCTTCCTGATTTAATCTAGGAGAGCTGTATATTTCCAGGAATTTATCTACCTCCTCTAGGTTTTCAAGTTTGTGCACATAAAAGTGTTCACAGTAGCCCTGAATGATCTGTATTTCTGTGGTATTGGTTGAATTAATAATAGCTCCCATTTTGTTGCTAATTGAACTTATTTGGATCTCTCTTTTTTTCTTGGTTAATCTCGCTAATGGTCTATCAGTTTTATTTATCTTTTCACATAACCAGCTTTTTCTTTTTCTTTTTTTTGGAGATGGAGTCTCACTCTGTCACCCAGGCTGGGGTGCAGTGGCATGATCTTGGCTCACTGCAACCGCCACCTCCTGAGTTCAAGCAATTCTCCTGCCTCACCCTCCCAAGTAGCTGGGATTACAGGCACCCACCACCATGCCTGGCTATTTTTTTAATTTTTATTTTAAAAAATAAAAGTAGAGACAAGGTTTCACCATGTTGGCCAGGCTGGTTTCAAACTCCTGACCTCAAGTGATCTTCCCACTTTGACCTCTCAAAGTGCTAGGATTACAGGCATGAGCCACTGTTCCCAGAACCAGCTTTTTGTTTCATTTTTCTTTTGTTTGTTTGTTTGTTTCAATTTCATTTAGTTTTGCAAAGATCCTGGTTATTTCTTTTGTTCCACTGGGTTTGGGTTTGGTTTATTCTTGTTTCTCTAGTTCCTTGAAGTGTATCCTTAGATTGTCTACTTGTGCTGTTTCAGACTTTTCAATGTAGGCATTTAAGACTATGAACTTTCCTCTTAGCACCATCTTTGCTGTATCCCGGAGGTTTTGATAGGTTGTGTCACTATTATCATTCAGTTAAAAAAAGTTTTTAATGTTCATCTTGATTTCATTGTTAACTTCAAAATAATTCAGGAGCAGGTTATTTAATTTCCATGCATTTGCATGGTTTTGAGAGTTCTTCTTGAAGTTGATTTCCAATTTTATTCTACTGCCATCTGAGAGAGTACTTAATATAATTTTGATTTTCTTAAATTTATTGAGACTTGTTTTGTGGTCTATCATATGGTCTATCTTGCAGAATGTTCCATGTGCTGATGAAGAGAATGTATATTCTGCAGTTGTTGGGTAGAATGTTTTGTAAATATCTGTTAAGTCCATTTGTTCTAGGGTATAGTTTAAATCCATTCTTTGCTGACTTTCTGTCTTGATGACCTGTCTAGTGCTGTCAGTGGAGTACTGAAGTTCCCACTGTTATTGTGTTGTATCTATGTCATTTCTTAGGTCTAGTAGTAATTATTTTATAAATTTGGGAGCTCCAGTGTTAGGTGTATATATATTTAGGACTATGATATTTTCCTGTTTGGCAAATCCTTTTATCATTATATAATGTCCATTTGTCTCATTTTTGTCCTTTTCTTTTTCTTTTTTTTCTTTTTTTTGAGACAGGTCTTACTCTGTCACCCAGGCTGGAGTGCAACTGCATGATCTTGGCTCACTGCAACCTCTGCCTCCTGAGTTCTAGCAATTCTTCTGCCTCAGCAGTAGCTGGTATTACAGGTGCCTACCACCTCACCAGCTGATTTTTGTATTTTTGTAGAGACAGTGTTTCACCATGTTGGCCAGGCAGGTCTTGAACTCCTGACCTCAGGTGATCCTCCTGCCTCAGCCTCCCGACTTGCTGGGATTACATGTATAAGCCACCATGCCCAGCCCGTTTTTGCCTTTTTTAACTGCTGTTGCTATAAAGTTTGTTTTGTCTGACATAAGAATAGCTACTCCTGCTTGTTTTTGGTGTCCATTTGCATAAAATATCTTGTTCTACCCCTTTATCTTAAATTTATGTGAGTGCTTATGTGTTGTGTCTGTCTCTTGAAGACAGCAGATACTTAGTTGGTGAATTATTATCCAGTCTGCCATTCTGTATCTTTTAAGTAGAGCATTTAGGCCATTTACATTCAACGTCAGTATTGATGTGAGGTACTATTCTATCCATTGTGCTATTTGTTGCCTCAATCAATACCTTGCTTTCTGAAATTTATTTATTATAATTTTGTTTTATAGGTACTGTGAGATTTATGCTTTAAGGTGGTTATATTTTGGTGTAGTTTGAGGATTTGTCTCAAGATTTAGAGCTCCTTTTTTTTTTCTTTTGAGATGGAGTCTCGCTCTGTCACCCAGGCTGGAGTGCAGTGGCCGGATCTCAGCTCACTGCAAGCTCTGCCTCCCGGGTTTACGCCATTCTCCTGCCTCAGCCTCCCGAGTAGCTGGGACAACAGGTGCCTGCCACCTTGCCTGGCTAGTTTTTTGTATTTTTTAGTAGAGACGGGGTTTCACCGTGTTAGCCAGGATGGTCTCGATCTCCTGACTTCGTGATCCACCCATCTCGGCCTCCCAAAGTGCTGGGATTACAGGCTTGAGCCAACACACCCAGCCCTGGAGCTCCTTTTAGCAGTTCTTGTAGTGCAGGCTTTGTAGTGGTGAATTCTCTTAGTATTTGTTTGTCTAAAGAAAGTATCTTTTCTTCATTTATGAAGCTTAGTTTCACTGGATACAAAATTCTTAACTGATAATTGTTTTGTTTAAGGAGGCTAGAGATAGGGTCCCTATCCCTTCTGGCTTGTAGGGTTTCTGCTGAGAAATCTGCTGTTAATCTCATATGTTTTCCTTTATAGGTTACCTGGTGTTTTTGCCTCACAGCTCTTAAGATTATTTCCTTCGTTTTGACTTCAGATAACCTGATGACTACGTGCCTAGGCAGTGATCTTTTTGTGGTAAATTTCCCAGGTGGTTTTTGAGCTTCTTGTATTTGGATGTCTAGGTCTCTGGCAAGGCTAGGAAATTTTGCCTTGATTTTCCCTCAAATATGTTTTCCAAACTTTTAGATTTCTCTTTTTTCTAAGGAATACCAATTATTTTTAAGTTTCATTGTTTAACATATTCCCAAACATCTTGGAGCCTTTGTTCAGTTTTTTTAAATCTATTTTTTTGTCTTTGTTGGATTGGGGTAATTTGAAAACCTGTCTTTGAGTTCTGAAGTTCTTTCTTCTGCTTGTTTGATTCTATTGCTGAGACTTCCCAGTGTATTTTGCATTTCTCTATGTGTGTCCTTCATTTCCAAAAACTGTGATTGTTTCTATTTATGCTATTTCACTGAAGATTTTCCGTTCTGTATTAGTCCATTTTCATACTGCTATGAAGAAATACCCGAGACTTGGTAATTCATAAAGGAAAAGAGGTTTAATGGACTCACAGTTCCACATGGCTGGCGAGGCCTCACAGTCATTGCAGAAGGCAAAGGAAGAACAAAGGCACATCTTACATGGCTGCAAGAAAGCATGTGTAGGGGAATTGCCCTTAATAAGACCATCAGATCTCATGAGACTTATTTGCTATGATGAGAATAGCATGGGAAAAACCCTGTCCCCATGATTCAATTACTTCCCACTGGGTCCCTCCCATGACACACGGGGATTATGGGAGCTACAATTCAAGATGAGATTTGGGTGGGGACACAGCAAAACCATATCACCTTCATATCTTGTATCTCTTTTTGGTTTCATTAAATTGGACTTCATCTTTCTCTGGTGTCTCCTTAATTTGCTTAATAATCGACCTTCTGAATTTTTTTTCTGGCAATTCAGAGATTTCTTCTTGATTTGGACCCATTGCTGGTGAGCTAGTGTGATCTTTTGGAGGTGTTGAAGTACCTTGTTTTGTCATTTTACCAGAACTGTTTTTCTGATTCCTTCTCATTTGGACAGACTATGTCAGAGGGAAGATCTGGGACTCAAGGGTTGCTGTTCAGATTCTTTTGTCCCAAGGGGTGCTCCCTTGGTGTGGTGCTCTCCCCTTCCTCTAAGGATGTGGCTTCCTGAGAGCCAAACTGCAGTGATTGTTATTTCTCTGCTGGATGTAGTCACTCAGTGGAGCTACTGAGTTCTGGGCTGGTACTGAGGAGTGTCTGCACAAAGTCCTGTGATGTGAGCCATTTTCATGTTTACCATCTTCATGGATACCAGCACCTGTTTTGGTGGAGTTGGCAGGGGAGTGAAATGGATTCTGTGAGGGTCCTTAGTTGTAGTTTTGTCTATTGTACTAGTTTTGTATTTGTTGGCCTCCAGCCAGGAGGTGGCACTTTTAAGGGAACATCAGTTGCCATAGTATAGTGAGGATCAAAGAAGTGGGTGGAGCCCTAGAACTCCCAAGAGATTATGTCCTTTGTCTTTGGCTACCAGGGTGGATAGAGAAAGACCACCAGGTTGGGGCAGGGTTAGGCATGTCTGAGCTCAGACTCTCCTTGGGTGGGGCTTGCTGCATGCTGTGGGGTATGGGGGTGTGGTTCTCAGGCCAATGAAGTTATGTTCCCAGGGGGATTGTAGCTGCCTCTGATGTGTCATGCAGGTCACCAGGGAAGTGGGGGAAAGTTGGCAGTTACAAGCTTCATCCAGCTCCCACACAGCCCAAGAGACTGGTCTCACTCCCACCATACCCCTCCCCCCCCGCCCCAACAGCACTGAGTTTATTTTCAGGCAGCCAGTGAGCAGGGCTGAGAACTTGCCCCAGGCTACCAGCCTTTCAGCTGAGAAGGCAAGCAGGGTTTTCAGGTCTCATGCCTTCCTGCCTGCCATGGCTTCTGTGCTGTGTATGCACTCCCAATTCACCTCCTCCCCCAGTTTCTATCGAGGAAATTTGTGTTCAGTTGAAATTGTCACAAAGTTCAGCTGGAAGTTTCTTTCTCCCTGTGGTCTTTTCCCAGTTCCTCTGGCAGCCCTTCCAAGGATCTCTGCAAGACTAAGTCAGAAATGGCTTCCCTGGGGACTGAAAGAGCCCTCAGGGCTCTTCCCGCTACTTCTTCTACCCTTGCATTTTGCTTAGCTCTCTATATTTGTCTCAACTCTAGGTAAGGTCAAACAAATCTTTCTCCCATGATCTGGACCTTCAGTTTCCCCAGTGAAGGTGTGTGTTCGAGGGCAGACAATCCCCCTTTCACACTCTCACACTTTGGGCACTCACATTTTTTCAGCCATCTTCTGGGGCCTGCAGGAGCAATCTGCTTCCTTCAAAGGTCTGTGGATTCTCTAGGCTTTCCGGGTATGTTCCTGTGGTAGCTCTTGCAGCAAAAGTTTACAATGTGCATCTCCACAGGCTGCTCTGTCCATCTGAGTGGGAGCTGGAAGTTAGTCCTGTTTTCTATCTACCATTTTCCTGCTGTTCAAATAAATGCCTTTTCTTTATACATAACCCAGTTTCAGGTATTTTGTGATAAGCAACAGAAAACAGACTAAGACAGATGGCTTTAATCATTACCAAGTTCTTCCTGCCATTAAACTAAACTGATTCCTCGTAATGTCTTTCCTTTAGTTCTATTTGTGTCTGCTTGCTTATAATACATTTAGTGTTTCTTCTATTAAACACTCCTTTAGCTCTTTGAAGACAACTATGCTGTTTCCAGCCCCACTCTAGCCTCACTCCTAAACTTTCTCTTCTCTCGAAAATTCAAAACCAGTTCCTCATGCTAAACTTTAACAAAGATCAAGGTTCTGTTCAAGGCAGGAAAAAAAAAAAAGAACTGAAACAGTGGCTCTTTTTTGTTTGACCACATCCTCTTGTTTATCTTCAAAATCAAGGTGGACAGACTCTATGAATGTGAGATGGAAAAAAGCCAAAGAGGCTCTCTGTGTTACTATGATGACTACTTTGATCTGAGCCACTATTAATTACTTCTTTCCTAGACTACTGCAATATATTTCTAACTAATTACTAATTGCTATTTCTGACCTGTGTCCCTGTCATGCAGATAAGAATACTTACACAGAGAGTCTCAATAGGTAATTTACTCAAGGTAACGTCATATGTAAAAGAATTGACTCCAAGACTATTTTTATCTATAGCCTGTAACAGAACTAAGGATGGCCAATGAAATCAACACTTGGGTCATGAATTCAATCTAGATGAAATGAAAATAATGGCACTTTTGAAAATAATTTTAAAAGCATACTTAAGAGTTCTGGTTCCAAGGAAGATGGAGTAAGCACACTCCGCCCCGTCTCTCCTACTGAATGCAACTATAAATTCTGGACTGAATGCAAGGGCCAGCTACTATGTGAAGTCTCTGAAAAATAAATGGTAGCATCCAGATTGAAGAATAAGACTTGAATTCAAAGTTTGGTCAAATCGTTTATGAGTTTACCATGTTTTTCCTCCAGTATCACCTAGACTAGACAAGAAGGCAGCCTGCTATGGTTTGGATATTTGATCCCTCCAAACCTTATGCCGAAATTTGATTTCCACTGTTGGAGGTAGGGCCTTATAGAAGACATTTGAGTCATGTGGGCAGATCCCTCATGAATAGATTAATGCCTTCCCTGTGTGGAGGGGTGAGTGAGTTCTCAGTCTAATAATTTTCAGGAGAGCTGGTTTAAAAGAGCCCAATATTCCTACCTCTTGCTTCTGCTCTTACCATGTGATCTTCGCACACATCATTCACTTTGCCTTCTGCTGTAAGTGGAGGCAGCCTGAGACTTTTGCCAGATGCCCAACCTTCCAGTCAGCAGAATCATGAGCCAAATAAACTTTTTTAAAAAATAAATTACTCCACCTCAGACATTCCTTTATAGCAACACAAAAAGATTAAGACACAGCCCAACATCTGAAAGTGCACACTGGCTGCTGTCAGAAAGAGATTCAAGAGAAACCCTTCCCCTTTAAAGGACAAAGAAAGAGGGGTGCATAGGGTAGAAAAGAGTGGAGAATACTTTGGTATTTTTCCGTTTTCTACTACCCCAACCCCCAGGCATTATGGAAGTGGCAATGGTACAGTGATGACAGCGATAGCTGAATAGATGCCTAAAATTCTGAAAGAAGGGGACCTTCCCCTGACCAGATGAGTATGGATCTCAGAGCATGGCATGAATTCCCATTGCTTTTTTTTTCTTCTCTGTCTTCGTCACTTGACCTGGGACACAGATATTGTCACAAGAAGTGCCTTGCTGAGTAGAAAAAATAAAGCTTCAACTGCCTAGCTGGAGGCCCATGCAGGAGGTGCCAGGAAGCTAAAACACATCAATGAGATCACAGAGAGGTGGGAAGTTGAAAAAGCCATTCTATATCATTGTGTCTGAATGCCTGAGATCACCATCGATGTGCCTGTGTATACACCAGAGCATACCATAGGAGTAAAGGACTTGGCCACAGGGTGGTACACATGGGGAACTGATCTGGATAACACAGGAAACATTTTAAAATTAAAGTGATATTGGAAACATAGCTTATAGAAGATAAGTCAGAACTTGTGGCCCAAACCTAGACTAGACAGCTGCCTGTTTAAACAAATAAACAAAAATATTTCCCTTTGGATTGAAACTAGATTTAGAATCTCATAATATAATCTTCAAAACATCCAGGATTTAATCCAAAATTACTTATACAAAAATTCAAACAAACAAAAAAATAAACAAACAAAAAAGGAAAAGTCAACTCTCAAGGAAAAGATAATAACAAATGCCAACTCCAAGATGACAAAGATATTGGAATTATCTGTAAAATAAAGGATAAGTGCTCTTCAAACAAATGGAAAGGTGAAATATCTCAGCAAAAAAAATAGAAGATATAAAGAAAAACCAAATAGAAATTTGAAAACTGAAAAATATACTATCCAAACTAAAAACTTCACTGGATGGATCCAATAGCAAAACAGAGATAACAGAATAAAGAGTCAGTCAACCAAGTTGGAAAACACTCTGCAGGAGAACTTCCCCAACCTAGTAACACAGGCCAACATTCAAATTCAGGAAATACAGAGAAGGCCACAAAGATACTCCTCAAGAAGAGCAACTCCAAGACACATAATTGTCGGATTCACCAAACTTGAAATGAAGGAAAAAAATGTTAAGGGCGGTCAGAGAGAAAGGTCGGGTTACACACAAAGGGAAGCCCATCAGACTAACAGCAGATCTCTCGGCAGAAACTCTACAAGTCAGAAGAGAGTGGGGCCAATATTCAACATTCTTTTTTTTTTTTTTTTTTTTTTTGAGACGGAGTCTTGCTCTGTAGCCCGGGCTGGAGTGCTGTGGCCGGATCTCAGCTCACTGCAAGCTCCGCCTCCCGGGTTTGCGCCATTCTCCTGCCTCAGCCTCCGGAGTAGCTCGGACTACAGGCGCCCGCCACCTCGCCCGGCTAGTTTTTTGTATTTTTAGTAGAGACGGGGTTTCACTGTGTTAGCCAGGATGGTCTCGATCTCCTGACCTCGTGATCCGCCCGTCTCGGCCTCCCAAAGTGCTGGGATTACAGGCTTGAGCCACCGCGCCTGGCCCTCAACATTCTTAAAGAAAAGAATTTTCAACCCAGAATTTCATATCCAGCCAAACTAAGTTTCATAAGTGAAGGAGAAATAAAATCCTTTACAGACAAGCAAATGCTTAGAGATTTTGTCACCACCAGGCCTGCCCTACAAGAAATCCTGAAGGAAGCACTAAATATGGAAAGGAAAAACAGGTACCAGCCATTGCAAAAACATGCCAAAATGTAAAGACCATCGAGGCTAGGAAGAAACTGCATCAACTAACGAGCAAAATAACCAGTTAATATCATAATGGCAGGATCAAGTTCACACATAACAATATTAACCTTAAATGTAAATGGACTAAATGCTCCAATTAAAAGACACAGACTGGCAAATTGGATAAAGAGTCAAGACCCATCAGTCTGCTGTATTCAGGAGACCCATCTCACATGCAGAGACATACATAGGCTCAAAATAAAGGGATGGAGGAAGATTTACCAAGCAAATGGAGAACAAAAAAAGCAGGGGTTGCAATACTAGTCTCTGATAAAACAGACTTTAAACCATCAAAGATCAAAAGAGACAAAGAAGGCCATTACATAATGGTAAAGGGATCAATTCAACAGGAAGAGCTAACTATCCTAAATATATATGCACCCAATACAGGAGCACCCAGATTCATACAGCAAGTCCTTAGAGACTTACAAAGAGACTTAATCTCCCATACAATAATAATGGGAGACTTCAACACTCCACTGTCAACATTAGACAGATCAACGAGACAGAAAGTTAACAAGGATGTCCAGGAATTGAACTAATCTCTGCAGCAAGCAGACCTAATAGACATCTATAGAACTCTCCACCCCAAATCAACAGAATATACATTCTTCTCAGCACCACATCACACTTATTCCAAAATTGACCACATAATTGGAAGTAAAGCACTCCTCAGCAAATGTACAAGAACAGAAATTATAACAAACTGTCTCTCAGACCACAGTGCAATCAAACTAGAACTCAGGACTAAGAAACTCAATCAAAACCACTCAACTACATGGAAACTGAACAACCTGCTCCTGAATGACTACTGGGTACATAACGAAATGAAGGCAGAAATAAAGATGTTCTTTGAAACCAATGAGAACAAAGATACAACATACCAGAATCTCTGGGACACATTTAAAGCAGTGTGTAGAGGGAAATTTATAGCACTAAATGCCCACAAGAGAAA